>NC_057814.1:565732451-565737510 GCF_018294505.1 Triticum aestivum
GATGCTTAGAGAAATAAACCGAGTTTTTCTGAAGCACCGGTGCCTATTTCTACAGGAGAGACGCTTAGTTAAGCGTCTATCCTGTACAAGTAAGCACCGGTGCTTAAGAAAAACCTGATTTATTTCTCTAAACACCTTCCCTAAGCACCTTTCATTCTACAAGGCCTAAGCATCTCCCATTGTACAAGGCGCATTTACAATAAAAAAACTAATGAAGGAAATAACATCGAGGTAGGAGTCCGTCTCCTCAACACACGGGCGTCTATTTGAGCGCTAACGTGATTGGTTTTTCCGCAAAAGATACGGGTAGCAGTCTCTAAACAAGCTCATGCAAAAGAAAAAAAAAAGGAGGAAGCATCCGGCGCCTGGCTTTGCATCGATGCTAACCAAAATCCCTTGATCGAACGGGATTCGGCCATAACGGCTCAGAAAAGAAGCCTGGCGCCTGGCCTAAGAGCCTTTGTTGTAGATGCCCTAACTGAAGCAGAACATCTGACTTAAAGTCACTCGACTCTATGTGCCTGACATGTGTGTCCCTCAACAGCTGACTCGCATGTCAGTCACCACAATGTTGGCGACTTAAGTCAGGCCATACATATTTTTGTAGAACACAGCTCAAAATATTGGTTTTAGTTTGAAATGGAAGATAAAGTCAATTTTACGCGCCCGGATTTGGATGCACACAATGGGTCTATTAGTTTGTTTAGATGACCGACTGGGACGTGTGGCCGTTTTCGCAAAAAAAAAAGGGACGTGTGGCCGTTGAAGGTGAGCTACACAAGTGGTGTACGTGTGGTTGCACGTTAGCTAGGTTAGTTAGTGCAGGGCACTAGTGGCCAATCGTGGCGGCTGGGCTGTGTGTGCCTTTGCATATTTCAGTTGCCGTGAGGGCTCGGCAAGTGTGACAAGTGTTTGGCGTTATTCTATGTTGAGTCACCATGTATATGTGCACTAGTAGAAAAAGAGGCTTCCATACGCCCCCATTAGTCCCTAAAATAATCGAACCACGACCAAAGGGGTCTTTAGTCGCGGTTCGGGAGGAGACCCGCGACCAACTATCTGGGCCCAGCGCGCTCGGTCGACAGCTGGCGGACGGGAGGGGCTTTAGTCCCGGTTGGCCTGGCCAACCGCGACTAAAGGTCCTTAGGCTGGCCCAAAGGCCAACCGGGACTAAAGGCCCATCCCTATATATAGGACTCAGCTCACTTCACTTCACTCAGCTCACTTCACAATATTCAGAAGGGGGGTGGTGGGTTTGCTTTTGGTTCCTCCTATGCACACAAGGTGTTCGATGAAATGCCCGAGAGCATGAAACAAACATGATATGAAGTGTCCGAGCCACACTTGAGCTTTCTCATTTATTTTTCCTCCGCGATCGCGGTTAGCAACTTGAACCTTTCATGTGTCATTGATAAAATATGCACGTGTGTAGTTCATTGTTTAATTTGTATTATTTCTAGCTAGTTAGTTTAACAAATGCATGATGGTTAATTATATACTTTATATAATAATAATGCAGATGAATCGGCAATGGATGTACGGTCCCCGACTCTCCGGCGAGTTCACTACGGGTTTGAAAGATTTCCTCGTAGTGGCAAATGCGAACAAGCAGCGAGGTTTTATTATCTGTCCATGTGCTGTCTGTAAGAATCAGAAGGGTTACTCCTCCTCAAGAGACGTTCACATGCACCTGCTTCGGCACGGTTTCATGCGAAGCTATAATTGTTGGACCAAGCATGGAGAAAGAGGGGTTAGAATGGAAGAAGATGAAGAAGGGGATGATATCGATGACAACTATCATGATCATTTCGGTGATACTTTCATGGAGGATGATGCTGAAGGTGGGGAAGGGTTAGGTGAAGGTGAAGAAGAGGCACATGATGAGCCCGCTGATGATCTTGGTCGGACCATTGCTGATGCACGGAGACGCTGCAAAACTGACAAGGAGAGGGAGAATTTGGATCGCATGTTAGAGGATCACAAAAAGTCGTTGTACCCAGGATGCGATAATAGTCTGAAAAAGCTGGGCTGCACACTGGATTTGCTAAAATGGAAGGCACAGGAAGGTGTAGCTGACTCATCATTTGAAAATTTGCTGAAAATGTTGAAGAATATGTTTCCGAAGAATAACGAGTTGCCCGCCAGTACGTACGAAGCAAAGAAGGTTGTCTGCCCTCTAGGTTTAGAGGTTCTGAAGATACATGCATGCATTAACGATTGCATCCTCTACCGCGGTGAATACGAGAATTTGAATGAATGCCCTATATGCACTGCATTGCGTTATAAGATCAGAGGCGATGACCCTGGTGACGATGTTGAGGGCGAGAAACCCAGGAAGAGGGTTCCCGCCAAGGTGATGTGGTATGCTCCTATAATACCACGGTTGAAACGTCTGTTCAGGAACAAAAAGCATGCCAAGTCGTTGCGATGGCACAAAGAGGACCGTAAGTCCGACGGGGAGTTGAGACACACCGCTGATGGAACGCAATGGAGAAAGATCGATAGAGTGTTCAAAGATTTTGCAGCTGACGCAAGGAACATAAGATTTGGTCTAAGTACTCATGGCATGAATCCTTTTGGCGAGCAGAGCTCCAGCCATAGCACCTGGCCCGTGACTCTATGCATAACCTTCCTCCTTGGTTGTGCATGAAGCGGAAGTTCATTATGATGCCAGTGCTCATCCAAGGTCCAAAGCAACCCGGGAACGACATCGATGTGTACCTAAGGCCATTAGTTGATGAACTTTTACAGTTGTGGGGCAGACCTGGTGTACGTGTCTGGGATGAGCACAAAGGAGAGGAATTTGACCTACGAGCGTTGCTTTTTGTAACCATCAACGATTGGCCTGCTCTCAGTAACCTTTCGGCACAGACAAATAAGGGATACAATGCATGCACGCACTGCTTACATGAGACTGAAAGTGTACGTTTGGGTAATTGTAAGAAGAACATGTACCTGGGTCAACGTCGATTTCTTCCCCGAAATCATAACGTAAGAAAGAAAGGCAAGCATTTCAACGGCAAGGCAGATCACCGGTCGAAGCCTGCGGAACGTACTGGTGCTGAGATATTTGATATGGTCAAGGATTTGAAAGTCATCTTTGGAAAGGGTCCTGGCGGACAATCAGTTCCGCGGGGAGTTGACGGGCACGCACCCATGTGGAAGAAGAAATCTATATTTTGGGAGCTAGAATATTGGAAAGTCCTAGATGTCCGCTCTGCAATCGACGTGATGCATGTTACGAAGAATATTTGCGTGAACCTGCTAAGCTTCTTGGGCGTGTATGGGAAGACAAATGATACAAAGGAAGCACGGCAGGACCAGCAACTTTTGAAAGACCCAGATGACCGGCATCCGGAATGGTTTCAAGGTCGTGCCAGCTACGCTCTTACCAAAGAAGAGAAGGTCATTTTTTTTGAATGCCTGAGCAGTATGAAGGTCCCGTCTGGCTTCTCGTCGAATATAAAGGGAATAATAAACATGGCGGACAAAAAGTTCCAAAACCTGAAGTCTCACGACTGCCACGTGATTATGACGCAATTGCTTCCGATTGCTTTGAGGGGGCTCCTACCGGAAAATGTTCGAGTAGCCATTGTGAAGCTATGTGCATTCCTCAATGCAATCTCTCAGAAGGTAATCAATCCAGAAGATCTACCACGGTTACAGAATGATGTGGTCCAATGCCTTGTCAGTTTCGAGCTGGTGTTCCCACCATCCTTCTTCGATATTATGACGCAGCTCCTGCTCCACCTAGTCGAAGAGATTTCCATTCTCGGTCCTGTATTTCTACACAATATGTTCCCCTTTGAGAGGTTCATGGGAGTATTAAAGAAATATGTTCGTAACCGTGCTAGGCCAGAAGGAAGCATCGTCAAGGGCTATGGAAATGAGGAGGTAATTGAGTTCTGTATTGACTATGTTCCTGACCTTATGCCGATTGGTATTCCTCAATCGCGGCACGAGGGGAGACTAAGTGGAAAAGGCACGATCGGAAGGAAATCAACGATGTGTATGGACGGTCATTCTATGACTGAAGCACACCACACAGTTCTGCAAAATTCCAGCTTGGTGGCTCCGTACTTCGAGCAACACAAGAATATTTTACGCTCGGACAACCCGGGGAAGCCTGAATCCTGGATTAGAAAGGCCCACATGGAGACTTTCGGCAGGTGGTTGCGAAAACATTTAATGAATGACAATGATGTTGGAGATCAGCTGTACATGTTGGCCAAGAAACCATCTTCGACTATAACGATTTTCCAAGGGTACGAGATAAATGGGAATACATTTTACACCATCGCCCAAGATAAAAAGAGCACCAACCAAAACAGTGGTGTCCGCTTTGATGCAGCAACCGAGAATGGGCAAAAGGTCACATATTATGGTTACATAGAGGAGATATGGGAACTTGACTATGGACCCTCCTTTAAGGTCCCTTTGTTCCGGTGCAAATGGTTCAAGCTAACAGGAGGTGGGGTAAAGGTGGACGAGCAATACGGAATGACAATGGTGGATTTCAACAATCTTGGTTACCTTGACGAACCATTCGTCCTTGCCAAAGATGTCGCTCAGGTTTTTTATTTGAAGGACATGAGTAGCAAACCGAGGAAACGGAAATATAAGAAAACGATCAGTACATCATGCGATGATCCAAAGCGCCACATTGTTCTTTCAGGGAAAAGAAACATCGTGGGAGTGGAGGACAAGACAGACATGTCAGAAGATTATAATATGTTTGGTGAAATTTAGCCCTTCAAAGTGAACACTAACCCAAGCATTAAGTTAAATGATGAGGATGCTCCATGGATACGGCACAATCGTAAGCAAGCAGGGAGACAAGGGAAGAATTGATGTGTAATAATTTATTGTACCAAACTTTGTTGAATGGATCATGTGAATTAAAACGTACGATGGCGAATCCGGATGATTTGTATTTGGTCGATGAACTGAATGATGTATCAAACCTTTTGTCAAACCTTCAAGGGATCGATGAACTGAATTTTTTGATATATTATTTGTATTTTTAAGATTTTAAAATGAATTAGTTTTATTTTTCTGA
>NC_057814.1:565738918-565739881 GCF_018294505.1 Triticum aestivum
AAGAAAAGGCAAAACAAAATAAGAAAAGGAAAAAGAAAAGGAAGAAGAAAAGGAAAAAGAAAATAAGAAAAGGAAAAAGAAAAGGAAGAAGAAAAGGAAAAAGAAAAGGAAGAAGAAAAGGCAAAACAAAATAAGAAAAGGAAAAAGAAATTAATTCCTCCTCCTCTATGTCCCCTTAATCTTATTTTTTAATTCCATTATACTTAATTAATTTTTACTACATGCAGGAGTGACATATGGCGGACGATAGAGCCGAGCCGCTTAGGGATCCGGAGGCTGAACGTTATTTAATGGGCATCATAAACAACGAGATTCCTTATGTGCCGGGCTCAGAATATGAGCAAGAAGAGGATGTAATCTCTTCTTTTCTGAACCTTGACGGTGGAACAGACATTGTCGATGATCAAGAAGGTGAAGGAACGGACATTGTCGACGGAGGTCAACTGTCAACAAACGACGATCTCGAATTGCAAGTAGCAACCACCTCCGGCGAGGTATATATATACATTGAGCCTCTCGTGATACAAACTTACTGAAATGTGAATACATATGTATTAACGCGCGCGACTCTCTTTCTTTTTTTAGCCCTCGGCCGGATCGAGTACGACAAAGCGTGGCAAATCCAAGGCGATGAAAACAGGAGAAACATATGCCATTGATTTTGTCAGTGAAACCGGCAAGCCCCTACAGCACACCTCAAAGTTTATCAACCAATGCGGAGTCGTTGTTAGAGACAACGTCCCGATCACCGTCCAGGAATGGAAGGAGCCAAAGAAGGCACGTCTTGGTTTCAGTTTTGTCGACAAGAGAACGAAAAAGGATTGCTGGAGAAAGCTTATGGAACATTTCATTCTACCTCCGGAATACAACAAAGTCGATGAATTCGGTAACGAGGTTCCGGGTGGACGTGAGAGGAGGAGGCTAGTTAAAGAGTTCGCTCTTCAGAAGATGGGCGAAGCATTC
>NC_057814.1:566040185-566236784 GCF_018294505.1 Triticum aestivum
TTGCTCATATTCTGAGCCCGGCACATAAGGAATCTCGTTGTTGATGATGTCCATTAAATAACGTTCAGCCTCCGGATCCCTAAGCGGCTCGGTTCTATCGTCCGCCATATGTCACTCCTGCATGTAGTAAAAATTCTTTAAGTATAAAGGAATTAAAAAATAAGATTAAGGGGACATAGAGGAGGAGGAATTAAAAAATAAGATTCTTTAAGTAAATTTTTTTTCTTCTTCTTCCTTTCTTCTTCCTCTTTCTTCTTCTTCCTTTCTTCTTCTTCCTTTTTCCTTTCTTCTTCTTTCTTTCTTCTTCTTTCTTTCTTCTTCTTTCTTCTTCTTCCTTTTTCTTTTTTCTTTCTTTCTTCTTCTTCCTTTCTTCTTCCTTTCTTCTTCTTTTTTTCTTCTTCCTTTTTCTTTCTTCTTTCTTTTGGTTTTCATTTGGTTTTCATCTGGTTTTCATTTTTTTCTTCTTCTTTCTTTCTTCTTCTTCCTTTCTTCTTTTTTCTTCTTCTTCCTTTTTCTTTTTTCTTTCTTTCTTCTTCTTCCTTTCTTCTTCCTTTCTTCTTCTTTTTTTCTTCTTCCTTTTTCTTTCTTCTTTCTTTTGGTTTTCATTTGGTTTTCATTTTTTTCTTCTTCCTTTTTCTTTCTTGTTTTTTCTTCTTCCTTTTTCTTTCTTCTTTCTTTTTTTCTTCTTTCTTTTTTTCTTCTTCCTTTGTTTTTCTTCTTCCTTTTTCTTTCTTGTTTTTTCTTCTTCCTTTTTCTTTCTTCTTTCTTTTTTTCTTCTTCCTTTTTTCTTCTTTCTTTCTTCTTTCTTTTTTTCTTCTTCCTTTGTTTTTCTTCTTCCTTTGTTTTTCTCCCTCCTTTGTTTTTCTTCTTTCTTTTTTTCTTCTTCCTTTTTCTTCTTTCTTTTTTTCTTCTTCCTTTTTTCTTCTTCTTTCTTTCTTCTTCTTCCTTTTTCCTTTTTCTTTCTTCTTCTTCTTCCTTTTTCTTCTTCCTTCCTTCTTCTTCCTTTTTCTTCTTCCTTCTTCTTCGACAGTGGTTTATAAGCGCGGCTGCGCTCACCACTTCGAGCTCCTCTCAAATGCAGGCTTACGGGCCTATTCTGTCACTATGTGCCTGTGGGCCTACTGGGCCTTCTTCGGGCCTGAATCCTGGCCCATTAATGGGTTTCTAGTCGTATTCAGGCCGTGGTGGCCCAGTAGGTGGCATATTTTTTATTTTTTGCCTGTTTTTTGTTTTCTTTTTTGCTTTATTTATTTTGTTTCTAATTACTTATTTATTTTACGTTATGATAATTGTTTTTCTTCTGTTTATTTTATTCTTGTTTTTCTTCTGTTTTTTTCTTCCTTTTTTCTTCTGTTTTTTTCTTCTGTTTGTTTCTTCCTTTTTTCTTCTGTTTGTTTCTTCCTTTTTCTTGTTTTTCTTCTTTTTTTTCTTCCTTTTTTCCTTTTTCCTTTTTTCTTCTGTTTTTTCTTCTGTTTTTTTCTTCTGTTTGTTTTTTTCCTTAACCATCATGCATTTGTTAAACTAACTAGCTAGAAATAATACAAATTAAACAATGAACTACACACATGCATATTTTATCAATGACACATGAAAAGTTCAAGTTGCTAACCGCGATCGCGGAGGAAAAATAAATGAGAAAGCTCAAGTGTGGCTCGGACACTTCATATCATGTTTGTTTCAGGCTCTCGGGCATTTCATCAAACACCTTGTGTGCATAGGAGGAACCAAAAGCAAACCCACCACCCCCTTCTGAAAATTGTGAAGTGAGCTGAGTGAAGTGAAGTGAGCTGAGTCCTATATATAGGGATGGGCCTTTAGTCCCGGTTGGCCTGGCCAACCGCAACTAAAGGCCTTCGGGGACCTTTAGTCGCGGTTGGCCAGGCCAACCGGGACTAAAGCCCCTCCCGTCCGCCAGCTGGATGGGCCTTTAGTCCCGGTTGGCCAGGCCAACCGGGACTAAAGCCTCTCCCGTCCGCCAACTGTCGACCGAGCGCGCTGGGCCCAGATAGTTGGTCGCGGGTCTCCTCCCGAACCGCGACTAAAGACCCTTTTGGTCGCGGTTCGATTGTTTTGGGGACTAATGGAGGCGTATGGAAGCCTCTTTTTCTACCAGTGCATACTGTTGCTTTGGCATACGAAGCCACATTCGCATCTAGGCTAGATGATCTGTTCGCAGGGTTCATTTGGGGAAGAACTATGCGACTACTCGGTGCAGATTATTTCTCTGGCTGGCGCACCACGGGCGTTTGTTCACTATCGGCCGCGGATTCCAGAGGAGGCTGGTCTACCGACTCTTGCCCATTCTTCTCGGCTGTGGAATCGACGACACATATGCTTCTTCACTGCCAGGCCGCTTTTGAAGTTTGGTTACCGGTGGACTCGCCCAACATCGACCCTGCAGATTGTTCGTATATTCATGAATTGCAAGGAAATCAGCCTCACTGCAAAATTCGAAATACAGTCGTCATGGCTCTTCCCTGGAGCCTTTGAAAAAGCAGAAATGCAAAATAAACTAGAAAACGAGGTGGAATCCTTGGGCTGGGTGCTTGGTCGAGTTGCTTACGACATTTTTCTATGATCCAGTAGATGTGTTAAAGAGGACCTTAAACAACTTCTTATTGATTGGCGGAAATTTGCAGGGGCGTGTGAGTGCGGGGGCACTCACCTGCCAAGTCCCGCTGCCCGCTCGTTTTGCTCCGCGATTCGCGCAGTAGTTTAATCCCACACGAGGGCACAGTAAGTCTTATATATTTTGCATCTAAAATGCTAAGTGTTAGCCAATTTTGAGATACAATTTTAAGTAATTTTTTCTGTCGTTCGTAGAGACAAAATAATGAATTTTATCAGTTGCTCATACTAAGTTTCAAGCACTGAAACTTGAAATGTTTCTTCAAAAGTTGTCAAAATATATTCAAAATGTATCTTATTAGAAAGCGCTGGTCTCGAGAAACATGAATATGAAAACATTATTTAATTTGAAATTTTCGTTTAAAAGATATAAAACTTTGAATATCGGAAGCCAAAATAAAAAGCGGGCATCAGGGGCATGAGTAAATGATTTCTGTTGAACTTTGAAAAATAAAAAAATGAGTTCAGGCTGGCTTTGCCTGCCATAGTACCCTAAAATAGATGTAAAATCCATAAAAAAGATAAAAAAAACTTCAGAAAAATTAACAACAGTACAATGTTCATGTCTACTGCATGCTACTTGCATGCAATAATTGGTTTTATTTTTTCTTCCTAAAGTGAAAACTGGAACTAGTTTTGGCAGTGAAAGAAGGCATAATTTTCATTGTTTTGCAGTATATGTTTTGCCTGGGATTTTCGTATGTTGAAGTCGTCACCTTAATTTGTCTAATGTCTTTGCGTTGACACTCGGTCCTGTGGGAGTAGATCGAGTGATATAAGAAAAAATAAAATCAATCAACTTAGACTTAGATCTACCAAATTAGAAGCACCAAACGCATTTTTTTTGCTGGGATATATTCGTTGGCAAATATGTTTGTATGATGTTTCCCACTACGCTGGCCACTTTATACTGTCTTCGTAGCTCCAGCGTCAACAGTGGTGGGACCGTGGGAGCCAGTAGATCGCCAGGGCGAGACTCCTCCATGGCCGCTAGCTTGGCGCCTACTACGCTCACACATATACCAAATAGTTTCCTTTTGCCACGTGACTCGCGACATACACGCGGTCACATATTATGCCAACTTTGCATATGCCCACATCGCCAACATTTTCAAATCCCTGATACCTCCTAAATCTACAACACTCAAAATAAACACTACTATTTCAAACACGACAAAAGAACCTGCACTATTTTTGCCAAGGAGGAACCCGGCCCATGTTAACCGAATTCAGCATGGAAGGTTTTTGCTGTCTTTATAGCCGCAAGATTTCTGTGCCGATGGGGAGTTGTTTTGTTCATTTTTTTACTATTCCCACCACTCCTATACTGTACAGTACAATATACGCAAGCTGGCTTGATTTAATAGGACCATATGATGAACCTGTCACATCACCTCTCCTTGTCCTCTCACTATATCCCTACCTATATAGTATATATGTACTACATTCACTATAAATTAGGATATGACATGAATCAGCTGGGTATGTGTTTGTTGGCTTGCCGTAATGCCAATGAGTCAAGGCCTTGAGGGATCATGAATTTGCAAATGTATTATTGCCAAGCATCATATACGACGACAACCAAATGTTTGTTGGTGTATTGGCTTATCTCCATAAAACCCAATGTTTGGTAGAGGAGGAGCAGCTTTGCCCAACAAGATCACATCTAGGCATAAAAAAGGCAGTAATGAGAATTGGAGCGTAGCATAGCGGGAAAGAGCATACCAAAATAATTTGTAAAAAAAATGCATCTCTGCAAGAAAAACATATAGGAGAGCTAGGACGTGTTTGGTTGCTTGCATACACCTCAACCAAGCCCGCGCGGGAAGGATTCAGCCTGTTTGGTAGCCCGCATATACTGTTGGGCCTGCATCGCATGCTTCTTAAGCACCTCTGGGCTTGGCTCGCTGGAAACGCTTAGATCGGCAGTTTCTCTCGAGCCACGCCGAGTGGAAGCGCAGCGAGCGGTCCCTGCACGAGGAGAAACGGGAGGGATGCGAGGTGTTTACTTGGTGTCTTCTTCAACCTCGAGTAAGCTCGTGTCTAATCTTCTCTCTTCCATGTTCCTCTAATCTACACAACAGTGCTTCAATTCGAGGTAAGCTCTACACGAAAAAGATGCACATCGATGCCACAGTTCCATTCAGGCGATCGGTTTGTAGTTTCGTCGACCGTACATGCTCAATTTCTTGTTCCCGTTTGAAGCTGTTTTGGACGAATTTTGTCAGATTCGTCGCGCATGATCTTTGAAATTTCCTTTGACCAGCAGCCTAATCTCGCAGTTCTGCACAGCATTCGTGTTGCAAGTTTCCTGTTTCGACGATCGTAGAAGAGAAGATCTACATATTTCTCATGGCTGTACATATGGATATGTGTGCTGTGATTTAAGACACTGCTTAATTATTCCTCTAGCCAGTGTGGTTTCTCTCAATCTCCTCCTCTCGCGTCTTGCTGTGGCAGCATCATCGTCGCCGTCCTTCATCTTGGCCTTCTCTCCATGATCCTACTATAGTTAAGCCGTCATGGCGCGCACACTGACGGGGGTTCTTCTCCTTTGTTCCCTGCCACCGACGGAGTCGATCATCTTGGCCTCCTCCCGGCCTCCTCTTTCTCGTCCCACTACACTGGAGTCATTTCCGACGTCGATCATCTCATCCCTCTCGTCCTACTACACTGACGATGCCATGGCGTGAGACTGCATTTCTCCTCCTCTGTCCACTGTCTTTGCGTGAGCACTCTAACTAGTTCGCCGACGGGGTCGCTCACCCATGACTTCGTGCTCGTCATGTCGGACACGGCGCCACGGTCACTGTCCACCGCAGTCGTCATGGTCCCGCGCACACTGCATTTCTTCTCCCCCTTCCTCTGCTAGCTCTTAACCCTGTGTGCTAAGTGCAAGTGCTAGCTCTTAATCATACCTCATGCGTGCAACCAAACACCATGTTCATGTGCCGCTTGGGTCAATGCAGGCAACCAAACAAAATACACTTGCGTATTATCTAATGCAGGGACCCTAGATGCAGGCAACCAAACAACTTGCAGATGTCGCATATGAGGTTGTTTTTTCAGAGCCAGACTGAGTGGAGAAATGTATGCAATGCAGTTACTGTTGCAAACTGGAACCAAACACGCCCCTATTGAATTCGTATCCATATCCAGGCAACTACGAAGGGTATTCACCATGGCATAGCAGAGACAATGAACATCAATCCTAACTAGACCAAGAACAAAAATATCAACCTCAAGAGCGAAAAGAGCTTTATTTGTCTCTTAGATCTGAGGAAAGTAGTTGATACGAAAGCAAAACATATGCACCATAGCCCATAGAGTTATAACATTAAAATTAAGATAACACAATCTTCTAGTGGGAAGCTCTGGCACAACACTCTGAACATAGCAGGAATATCATCAAAAGAGAAGAGAGAGGTTCGCTTGCCCTTCTTGTCCCCATTGATTTCAAAGAGCTTGTACCGCTGTAGTAATGATACAATTACATCGTCAGATACTATATTGCAAGAAAATTGGATGAGTTGTGCAGCGAAGAAAATATGGCCACGGAAATCAGTACCATACCATTGTGGAAAACATGCTTTGTTTGGGCACCATATCCTGACTACTTGCGGTCATGATGATGCTTTCTCCTCAACAGAAAGTCTATCCCTTCTCTTCTTGGACTGGGTAACCTTGTGGAGGGTGTGCTTCTTGCGCTCCTTGTTCTTGCAGTAGGTCATGGTTTTTGAAACGTCCACCTACAAAATGAATGGTTGTATCATACTTAGCCTAACTAGAACAAACAACCAGGAATTTTACCACATAAAAAAAAGAATTACATTATATTACTCAAATCATAACCATGTCTGCTAGTTATGTGCATAAGTAAGACCTTCTTGATTCCAAGAAAATTTACAGTTACTTCCGAAAATACAGAGAGCATGATTTTTAATTTCATAACGTGATACTGCAATGCAAGTATCTCCAATTCCAACATCCCAACCACCTTCCCTTCTTCCCAATAGGCTCGGCATCTACTAGCCTCGACACCGTACAATTTAAGATAATATACAACTCCTACTGTAGTTTCACTTTCACCTGATTAGCAGGCTACATTACAAATCCTGCTCACCTAACAAGCCCCATCAGTTTTGAGAGAACTTGAATCACCTTTATTTTTGTTGTAAATCTGCACACTATGAAAACCTATGAGCAAAGCTACGACCAAATTTAGGGGATCGTAACAGTTTTCGAGGGTAGAGTATTCAACCCAAATTTATTGATTCGACACAAGGGGAGCCAAAGAATATTCTCAAGTATTAGCAGCTGAGTTGTCAATTCAACCACACCTGAAAGATTTAACATCTGCAGCAAAGTAGTATGGAAGTAGCGGTAACGGTGGCAAAAGTAGCAATAACAGTTTTTGTAGCAATCGTAACAGTGGCAACGGAAAAGTAACTAAGCAAAGATCAATATGTGAAAAGCTCGTAGGCAACGGATCAATGATGGATAATTATGTCGGATGTGATTACTCATGCAACAGTTATAACATAGGGTGACACAGAACTAGCTCCAGTTCATCAATGTAATGTAGGCATGTATTCCGAATATAGTCATACGTGCTTATGGAAAAGAACTTGCATGACATCTTTTGTCCTACCCTCCCGTGGCAGCGAGGTCCTATTGGAAACTAGGGGATATTAAGGCCTCATTTTAATAGAGTACCGGACCAAAGCATTAACACTTAGTGAATACATGAACTCTTCAAACTACGGTCATCACCGGGAGTGGTCCCGATTATTGTCACTTCGGGGTTGCCGGATCATAACACATAGTAGGTGACTATTGACTTGTAAGATAGGATCAAGAACTCACATATATTCATGAAAACATAATAGGTTCAGATCTGAATTCATGGCACTCGGGCCCTAGTGACAAGCATTACACAGAGCAAAGTCATAGCAACATCAATCGTAGAACATAATGGATACTAGGGATCAAACCCTAACAAAACTAACTCGATTATTACATGGTAAATCTCATCCAACCCATCACCGTCCAGCAAGCCTACGATGGAATTACTCACGCACGGCGGTGAGCATCATGAAATCGGTGATGGAGGAAGGCTGATGATGACGATGGCGACGGATTCCCCTCTCCGGAGCCCCAAACGAACTCCAAATCAGCCCTCCCGAGAGAGATTAGGGCTTGGCGGCGGCTCCGTATCGTAAAACGCGATGAATCCTTCTCTCTGATTTTTTCCTCCCCGAACGTGAATATATGGAGTTGGAGTTGAGGTCGGTGGAGTCCGAGGGGGCCCACGAGGCAGGGGGTGCGCCCCAGGGGGGTGGGCATGCCCTGCACCCTCGTGGACAGGGTGTGGGCCCCCTAATGCTGATTCTTTCGCCAATATTTTTTATTAATTCCAAAATGTGTCTCTGTGGATTTTCAGGTCATTCCGAGAACTTTTATTTCTGCACAAAAATGATACCAAGGCAATTCTGCTGAAAACAGCGTCAGTCCGGGTTAGTTCCATTCAAATCATGCAAGTTAGAGTCCAAAACAAGGGCAAAAGTGTTTGGAAAAGTAGATACGTTGGAGACGTATCAGATACCCGCCGCGAGCCTCAACACTCATCGGATCGCATACATCAGTATGTATTATTTCTAATAAGTCAGTTGCTCGCTCCATTGTTCCGGAGAACGGAGTCTTAGTCATCTTGCCCATGAGGCATGGTTCGCAAGCATCAAGTGATTCATAATCAAGTGATTCCAAAAGCCCATCAGCATGGAGTTTCTTCATGCGCTTTATACCAATATGACCTAAACGGCAGTGCCACAAATAAGTTGCACTATCATTATTAACTTTGCATCTTTTGGCATCAATATTGTGAATATGTGTATCATTACGATCGAGATTCAATAAACCATTTATATTAAGTGTATGACCATAGAAGGTTTTATTCATGTAAACAGAACAACAATTATTCTTTGGCTTAAATGAATATCCGTATTACAATAATCATGATCCAATCATATTCATGCTCAACGCAAACACCAAATAACATTTATTTTGGTCCAACACTAATCTCGAAGGTAGAAGGAGTGTGCGATGGTGATCTTATCAACCTTGGAATCATTTCCAACACACATCGTCACTTTGCCCATAACTAGTCTCTGTTCATTTTGTAACTCCTGTTGCAAGTTACTAATCATAGCAAGTGAACCAGTATCAAATACCCAAGGGCTATTATGAACACTAATAAAGTACACATCAATAACATGTATATCTAATATACCTTTCACTTTGCCATCCTTCTTATCCGCCAAATACTTGTGGCAGTTCCGCTTCCAGTGACGAGTCCCTTTGCAGTAGAAGCACTCAGTTTCAGGCTTGGGTCTAGCTTTGGACTTTTTCATGGGAGTGGCAACTTGCTTGCCATTCTTCTTGAAGTTCCCTTTCTTTCCGCTGCCCTTTTAATTGAAACTAGTGGTCTTGTCAACCATCAACATTTGATGCTTTTCTTGATTTCTACCTTCGTCGATTTCAGCATCACGAAGAGCTCGGGAATCGTTTTCGTCATCCCTTGCATATTATAGTTCATCACGAAGTTCCAGTAACTTGGTGATAGTGACTAGAGAACTCTGTCAATCACTATTTTATCTGGAAGATTAACTCCCACTTGATTCAAGAGATTGTAGTACTCAGACAATCTGAGCACATGCTCACTGGTTTGAGCTATTCTCCTCCATCTTTTAGGCAAAGTACTTGTCAGAGGTCTCATACCTCTCGACTCGGGCATAAGTCTGAAATACCAATTTCAGCTCTTGGAACATCTTATATGCTCCGTGGCGTTCAAAACGTTTTTGAAGTCCCGGTTCTAAGCCGTAAAGCATGACGCACTAAACTATCAAGTAGTTATCATACCGAGCTTGCCAAACGATCATAACGTCTGCATCTGCTCCTGCAATAGGTCCGTCACCTAGCGGTGCATCAAGGACATAATTCTTCTGTGCAGCAATGAGGATAAGCCTCAGATCGTGGACCTAGTCTGCAGCATTGCTACTACCATCTTTCAGCATAGTTTTTCTCTAGGAACATATGAAAAATAAACGGGGAGCTACATCGCGAGCTATTGATCTACAACATTGTTATGCAAATACTATCAGGACTAAGTTTATGATAAATTAAAGTTCAATTAATCATATTACTTAAGAACTCCCACTTTGATAGACATCCTCTAATCATCTAAGTGTTCACGTGATCCATATCAACTAAACCATGTCCGATCATCACGTGAGATGGAGTAGTTTTATATGGTGAACATCACTATGTTGATCATATCTATTATATGATTCACGCTCGACCTTTCGGTCTCAGTGTTCCGAGGCCATATCTGCATATGCTAGGCTCGTCAAGTTTAACCCGAGTATTCTGCGTGTGCAAAACTGGCTTGCACCCATTGTATGTGAACGTAGAGCTTATCACACCCGATCATCACGTGGTGTCTCGGCACGACGAACTGTAGCAACGGTGTATATTCAGGGAGAACACTTATACCTTGAAATTTAGTGAGATATCATCTTATAATGCTACCGCCGTACTAAGCAAAATAAGATGCATAAAGGATAAACATCACATGCAATCAATATAAGTGATATGATATGGCCATCATCATCTTATGCCTTTGATCTCCATCTCCAAATCACCGTCATGATCACCATCGTCACCGGCTTGACACCTTGATCTCCATCGAAGCATTGTTGTCGTCTCGCCAACTATTGCTTCTACGACCATCGCTACCGCTTAGTGATAAAGTAAAGAAATTACATGGCGATTTCATTTCATACAACAAAGCGACAACCATATGGCTCCTGCCAGTTGCCGATAACTGTGTTACCAAACCAAACGTCTCGCTAGCCTTTGCGCTCTTAGACGCAGACCTCCGTATCTCACTATAGTCGCACCTATCCGATATTGCTACCGCCGAGCTGCAATGGTTGCGTACACTTTTAGCCACCATTATCTCATTGACCCAGGTACCAGACAACATAATTTGTATGTTCAATGACAAACACCATCACTGGTAGAAAAAAGCCCTTTAGTCCCGGTTTGCAACAGCCTTTAGTCCCGGCTGTGCAACCGGGACTAAATATGCGCGACTAAAGACCCCCCTCCTTTAGTCGCGCCTCTTACGGACCGCGACTAAAGGCTTTAGTCCCGGTTCTTGTGGCTGACCGGGACTAAAGGCCCGTCCACGTGGACGCCCGTGGTCCGTCGGGGCGGAGGACCTTTAGTCCCGGTTCTCGTGGCCACCCGGGACTAAAGGGCTCCTCCGCAGGTTTAGGGTTTTAGCCCCCCTAAACCTGGTTTCTTTTTAGTTTGGAGTGTTTTATTTCTTTTATATTATATTTTGTGTTTTATTTTAATTTTGATAAAGTTTCAGTACACATATTCTACGCTACTATATACATGCATATGAAATTTCAAACAAGAAGAATTCAAGAGGAATATATAATATATATTCAATCTCGGGTGACCATATACAACTTCGAACAAGTTTGCATACATAATTAGGATGGATGACCATATACAACTTCGTACAAGTTTCAATCTCGGGTATGCATATAAATTTCTTCGTCCTCGGTATAGTGTTCTCCTTTAGGATTGATGACTTCCCTCATGAAAAATCCTGCTAATTCTTTTTGAATTGGTCGGAAGCGAGCTTCTGGACTAAGCCTCCTCCGCAAGTTATCCGTCGCGTTCCGCACGCTATCCGATGCCTTCCGCTCAGAGGTGTGTCTCCGGATATTCTCACAAACATAGTATCCACATAGATTGGTCCCCGGTGGCTGCTTATCCACATTAACTAACCTTCTGAAATCTAGCTCATGTTTGAATTCACCGACAATTTCTTCTGAGAACCGTCTCCAAACCCTACAGGGCAAAGAAAATTAAATGAACAAGGGAGTTATTAGTTACTTGATATTAGGAAATGAACGAAAGAGACCGATCGATATAGAGCTCAAATGATTGAAAATAATTACTTTTGCAGCATTTTTCTCATGTCGGCCCAACGCTTTGGATCCGAATCCATAGAGTCCATGATTAGAACTCTGGAGGTGTGAAGTTCAATATTTAGCAGAATCCAGTGGAACCTGCGGACACGTTACATGCACAGTCATGCATAACTCATCGATTAGACATACCATGCATGGAGTAAACAAAAGAGAATGGGCACAAGAGAGAAACACTCACCCAAAATGGTAAGGAAATAGAATATGACTTTTGAGTTGATGCTTTCTAAGAAACTTGTACAAGTCTTTCTCCACGTCTTCGGGGTGATGTTGTAACACATGTCCATTAACGATATGTGGGTTAATGAACCCAACATCATGGATGTTTCTTATTTTGCATTCCCAAATCTTCAATCTGCATAATAGCGTACGCAACAATATAGTTAGGACAATATATATATATATATATATAGTGCAGGCAATGAAGAACGAGATGAGGTAGAAATAAATCACTTACAGAACGTAGCAACTCAGCATAGATTTGTCGAGGTCGCGCAGATTGAACAGCTGGAACAATTCACTCATATGAACTTCTACAGAGTACCGTTTGGTGTGATGCTCATCTGTAACATCCGCATAAATATATTCTTTGTCGGCCCATGTTATGAATTGCTTGTACCAACGTAGCAGATTTCGCATTTGTGGTGGTAGACTCTTTTCCCGCGCAGGCTCGACGAGAGGCCCATTCCGCACATATTGTAATGCTATCTCACATACTGGCGCATCCTCAAGGCCTAAGAAGGCACGAAGAGTCAAACCCATCTCAGACGCTTGTTTCATGGCACTCGCTACAGTCAATCCAAGTGCTGCCGCAGCTGCTATGATCTCGGGGTCCTCTTCCGGACCGGCTTTCACTATGAGCGGGGGGATCGATTGTTTCTTCTGCATCCCGAGCTGGTCAACTTGTTTCCCGCTTTTTTTACTTTCTTCTTTCTCCTCCTTCAATATTTTTGCTTGCCTACGAAGCTCATGTCCATAGTCGTCAGGCATATTCAGCTCGGCTTGGGACGGTGTGGTCAAAAAATCCTTAGCCCACTTCTTTTGCTTCTTAGTGAATACTTGCATGGGCTCAGGCTCTTTTTTCGCCTTCATATCCGCCTTCCATTTCTCATAATCAGCAGACGCGGCCAATTTGGTTTCAGCTTCACTAAGTTCCCCAGGCCTTGGGAGGAGAGGCTTCAGTGATGGCTCCGGTACCCTTGTGGTCTTAGGTACATAAGGGTCCGGGTTAATAGTCCAGGAGCGGGTTTCCTTGCTGTCCGCCTGCTTCTGCTTCTTCGCCGGAGGTGGATTGGGGGGCGTCGTATCCGCCGGAGGAGGATTGGGGGGCGTCGTACCCGCCGGAGGTTGTGGATCGGGGGACGGCGTCGAATGGCGTGAAGGAGGTGTAGGTGAACCACCACGACCACCACCACCGCCACCACCGCCACCACCACCACCACCATCGGAGGGGGGTGGACTTGCTAGCCTTGGCGCCTCGCCTGGAAACACTATGTACTTCTTTTTCCATAGAATGAACTGGCGCTTGACATCTCCAAGTCTTCTCTCCCCTTCGGGTGTAGGTTTGTCAATCTCCAGGTCCTCAAACCCTTGGACTATGTCTTCCACCGTGACACGAGCATAGCCATATGCAATGGGGTTGTTGTGGTGGAGTGCTCCAGGTGTACAGGGTAAAGCACTGCCGCTAGCTACCTTCGTGGAAACGTTCCCCACGGGATAATGCAGATCACATTCTTTCATCTCCTTTACATCATCCACGGGGTAGTGAGGCTCCGGTGCACGAATCTCGATCATCGGTGCACTAGCAGCAGGCGGGGCATCCGTGGAAGCCACGCTGCTTCTCCGCTGCTGGCTTCCGCGATCCGCTTCATGATCTTCATGCGGCCCTACAGCCGATTTTTCTTTCACTAATTCATGCACGGTCTGCTTCAACTCATGGAGTTCCGATGCAAACTTCGTCATAAGATCTGCATCCCGGTCCGTCTTTCTCTTACGGCTTCTGTAACAGTACAGGTCATTGTCCTGGGAAAACCCTACTTTCCACGGAACTTTGCCTTTGCCTCGTACACGTCCTCCGTGTTCATCATTCCCGAGGGCTGTTGTCAGTGCGTCTTTCTCTCTGTTGAACTTGATCAAGCCCTCTTGAGCTTGGGTCATTGCGTCAATAAGGGCTTGGGTGGGAGCAAACTGTCTCTGCCGGTGAACACACACCCCTGTCTCCGGGTCTAGCGATCCCCCATGCCCGTACCACCAGCTTTTGGCCCTTGGGTCCCATCCCTCTGTACCTAGAGGGATTCCTCGCACCCTCAGGTCCTCCTCCATCTTCTGCCACCTAGGCTCCGAAAGGCGGTATCCTCCTGGCCCCATAATATGATGGAACTTTTTCTTACTCGCATTATCCTTATTTTTTTTCGATATTTCCTTGAAATGCTCCGATTGCTTTTGCCTCACAAATTCTGGCCAATCATCTTTCAGTTTCTCATGTTGTCCATTGAAATCCGGAGTCTTGCCCTTGTTGACATAGTCACGGGTTAAATTTTTCTTGAAGTTCCGGAATGCTTCGCCCATCTTCTGAAGAGCGAACTCTTTAACTAGCCTCCTCCTCTCACGTCCACTCGGAACCTCGTTACCGAATTCATCGACTTTGTTGTATTCCGGAGGTAGAATGAAATGTTCCATAAGCTTTCTCCAGCAATCCTTTTTCGTTCTCTTGTCGACAAAACTGAAACCAAGACGTGCCTTCTTTGGCTCCTTCCATTCCTGGACGGTGATCGGGACGTTGTCTCTAACAACGACTCCGCATTGGTTGATAAACTTTGAGGTGTGCTGTAGGGGCTTGCCGGTTTCACTGACAAACTCAATGGCATATGTTTCTCCTGTTTTCATCGCCTTGGATTTGCCACGCTTTGTCGTACTCGATCCGGAGGGCTAAAAAAAGAAAGAGAGTCGCGCGCGTTAATACATATGTATTCACATTTCAGTAAGTTTGTATCACGAGAGGCTCAATGTATATATATACCTCGCCGGAGGTGGTTGCTACTTGCAATTCGAGATCGTCGGTTGTTGACGGTTGACCTCCGTCGACAATGTCCGTTCCTTCACCTTCTTGATCATCGACAATCTCTGTTCCACCGTCAAGGTTCAGAAAAGAAGAGACTACATCCTCTTGTTGCTCATATTCTGAGCCCGGCACATAAGGAATCTCGTTGTTGATGATGTCCATTAAATAACGTTCAGCCTCCGGATCCCTAAGCGGCTCGGTTCTATCGTCCGCCATATGTCACTCCTGCATGTAGTAAAAATTCTTTAAGTATAAAGGAATTAAAAAATAAGATTAAGGGGACATAGAGGAGGAGGAATTAAAAAATAAGATTCTTTAAGTAAATTTTTTTTCTTCTTCTTCCTTTCTTCTTCCTCTTTCTTCTTCTTCCTTTCTTCTTCTTCCTTTTTCCTTTCTTCTTCTTTCTTTCTTCTTCTTTCTTTCTTCTTCTTTCTTCTTCTTCCTTTTTCTTTTTCTTTCTTTCTTCTTCTTCCTTTCTTCTTCCTTTCTTCTTCTTTTTTTCTTCTTCCTTTTTCTTTCTTCTTTCTTTTGGTTTTCATTTGGTTTTCATCTGGTTTTCATTTTTTTTCTTCTTCTTTCTTTCTTCTTCTTCCTTTCTTCTTTTTTTCTTCTTCTTCCTTTTTCTTTTTTCTTTCTTTCTTCTTCTTCCTTTCTTCTTCCTTTCTTCTTCTTTTTTTCTTCTTCCTTTTTCTTTCTTCTTTCTTTTGGTTTTCATTTGGTTTTCATTTTTTTCTTCTTCCTTTTTCTTTCTTGTTTTTTCTTCTTCCTTTTTCTTTCTTCTTTCTTTTTTTCTTCTTTCTTTTTTCTTCTTCCTTTGTTTTTCTTCTTCCTTTTTCTTTCTTGTTTTTTCTTCTTCCTTTTTCTTTCTTCTTTCTTTTTTTCTTCTTCCTTTTTTTCTTCTTTCTTTCTTCTTTCTTTTTTTCTTCTTCCTTTGTTTTTCTTCTTCCTTTGTTTTTCTTCTTCCTTTTTTTTTCTCCCTCCTTTGTTTTTCTTCTTTCTTTTTTTCTTCTTCCTTTTTCTTCTTTCTTTTTTTCTTCTTCCTTTTTTCTTCTTCTTTCTTTCTTCTTCTTCCTTTTTCCTTTTTCTTTCTTCTTCTTCTTCCTTTTTCTTCTTCCTTCCTTCTTCTTCCTTTTTCTTCTTCCTTCTTCTTCGACAGTGGTTTATAAGCGCGGCTGCGCTCACCACTTCGAGCTCCTCTCAAATGCAGGCTTACGGGCCTATTCTGTCACTATGTGCCTGTGGGCCTACTGGGCCTTCTTCGGGCCTGAATCCTGGCCCATTAATGGGTTTCTAGTCGTATTCAGGCCGTGGTGGCCCAGTAGGTGGCATATTTTTTATTTTTTGCCTGTTTTTTGTTTTCTTTTTTGCTTTATTTATTTTGTTTCTAATTACTTATTTATTTTACGTTATGATAATTGTTTTTCTTCTGTTTATTTTATTCTTGTTTTCTTCTGTTTTTTTCTTCCTTTTTTCTTCTGTTTTTTCTTCTGTTTGTTTCTTCCTTTTTTCTTCTGTTTGTTTCTTCCTTTTTCTTGTTTTTCTTCTTTTTTTTCTTCCTTTTTTCCTTTTTCCTTTTTTCTTCTGTTTTTTCTTCTGTTTTTTTCTTCTGTTTGTTTTTTTCCTTAACCATCATGCATTTGTTAAACTAACTAGCTAGAAATAATACAAATTAAACAATGAACTACACACATGCATATTTTATCAATGACACATGAAAAGTTCAAGTTGCTAACCGCGATCGCGGAGGAAAAATAAATGAGAAAGCTCAAGTGTGGCTCGGACACTTCATATCATGTTTGTTTCAGGCTCTCGGGCATTTCATCAAACACCTTGTGTGCATAGGAGGAACCAAAAGCAAACCCACCACCCCCTTCTGAAAATTGTGAAGTGAGCTGAGTGAAGTGAAGTGAGCTGAGTCCTATATATAGGGATGGGCCTTTAGTCCCGGTTGGCCTGGCCAACCGCAACTAAAGGCCTTCGGGGACCTTTAGTCGCGGTTGGCCAGGCCAACCGGGACTAAAGCCCCTCCCGTCCGCCAGCTGGATGGGCCTTTAGTCCCGGTTGGCCAGGCCAACCGGGACTAAAGCCTCTCCCGTCCGCCAGCTGTCGACCGAGCGCGCTGGGCCCAGATAGTTGGTCGCGGGTCTCCTCCCGAACCGCGACTAAAGACCCTTTTGGTCGCGGTTCGATTGTTTTGGGGACTAATGGAGGCGTATGGAAGCCTCTTTTTCTACCAGTGCATACTGTTGCTTTGGCATACGAAGCCACATTCGCATCTAGGCTAGATGATCTGTTCGCAGGGTTCATTTGGGGAAGAACTATGCGACTACTCGGTGCAGATTATTTCTCTGGCTGGCGCACCACGGGCGTTTGTTCACTATCGGCCGCGGATTCCAGAGGAGGCTGGTCTACCGACTCTTGCCCATTCTTCTCGGCTGTGGAATCGACGACACATATGCTTCTTCACTGCCAGGCCGCTTTTGAAGTTTGGTTACCGGTGGACTCGCCCAACATCGACCCTGCAGATTGTTCGTATATTCATGAATTGCAAGGAAATCAGCCTCACTGCAAAATTCGAAATACAGTCGTCATGGCTCTTCCCTGGAGCCTTTGAAAAAGCAGAAATGCAAAATAAACTAGAAAACGAGGTGGAATCCTTGGGCTGGGTGCTTGGTCGAGTTGCTTACGACATTTTTCTATGATCCAGTAGATGTGTTAAAGAGGACCTTAAACAACTTCTTATTGATTGGCGGAAATTTGCAGGGGCGTGTGAGTGCGGGGGCACTCACCTGCCAAGTCCCGCTGCCCGCTCGTTTTGCTCCGCGATTCGCGCAGTAGTTTAATCCCACACGAGGGCACAGTAAGTCTTATATATTTTGCATCTAAAATGCTAAGTGTTAGCCAATTTTGAGATACAATTTTAAGTAATTTTTTCTGTCGTTCGTAGAGACAAAATAATGAATTTTATCAGTTGCTCATACTAAGTTTCAAGCACTGAAACTTGAAATGTTTCTTCAAAAGTTGTCAAAATATATTCAAAATGTATCTTATTAGAAAGCGCTGGTCTCGAGAAACATGAATATGAAAACATTATTTAATTTGAAATTTTCGTTTAAAAGATATAAAACTTTGAATATCGGAAGCCAAAATAAAAAGCGGGCATCAGGGGCATGAGTAAATGATTTCTGTTGAACTTTGAAAAATAAAAAAATGAGTTCAGGCTGGCTTTGCCTGCCATAGTACCCTAAAATAGATGTAAAATCCATAAAAAAGATAAAAAAAACTTCAGAAAAATTAACAACAGTACAATGTTCATGTCTACTGCATGCTACTTGCATGCAATAATTGGTTTTATTTTTTCTTCCTAAAGTGAAAACTGGAACTAGTTTTGGCAGTGAAAGAAGGCATAATTTTCATTGTTTTGCAGTATATGTTTTGCCTGGGATTTTCGTATGTTGAAGTCGTCACCTTAATTTGTCTAATGTCTTTGCGTTGACACTCGGTCCTGTGGGAGTAGATCGAGTGATATAAGAAAAAATAAAATCAATCAACTTAGACTTAGATCTACCAAATTAGAAGCACCAAACGCATTTTTTTTGCTGGGATATATTCGTTGGCAAATATGTTTGTATGATGTTTCCCACTACGCTGGCCACTTTATACTGTCTTCGTAGCTCCAGCGTCAACAGTGGTGGGACCGTGGGAGCCAGTAGATCGCCAGGGCGAGACTCCTCCATGGCCGCTAGCTTGGCGCCTACTACGCTCACACATATACCAAATAGTTTCCTTTTGCCACGTGACTCGCGACATACACGCGGTCACATATTATGCCAACTTTGCATATGCCCACATCGCCAACATTTTCAAATCCCTGATACCTCCTAAATCTACAACACTCAAAATAAACACTACTATTTCAAACACGACAAAAGAACCTGCACTATTTTTGCCAAGGAGGAACCCGGCCCATGTTAACCGAATTCAGCATGGAAGGTTTTTGCTGTCTTTATAGCCGCAAGATTTCTGTGCCGATGGGGAGTTGTTTTGTTCATTTTTTTACTATTCCCACCACTCCTATACTGTACAGTACAATATACGCAAGCTGGCTTGATTTAATAGGACCATATGATGAACCTGTCACATCACCTCTCCTTGTCCTCTCACTATATCCCTACCTATATAGTATATATGTACTACATTCACTATAAATTAGGATATGACATGAATCAGCTGGGTATGTGTTTGTTGGCTTGCCGTAATGCCAATGAGTCAAGGCCTTGAGGGATCATGAATTTGCAAATGTATTATTGCCAAGCATCATATACGACGACAACCAAATGTTTGTTGGTGTATTGGCTTATCTCCATAAAACCCAATGTTTGGTAGAGGAGGAGCAGCTTTGCCCAACAAGATCACATCTAGGCATAAAAAAGGCAGTAATGAGAATTGGAGCGTAGCATAGCGGGAAAGAGCATACCAAAATAATTTGTAAAAAAAATGCATCTCTGCAAGAAAAACATATAGGAGAGCTAGGACGTGTTTGGTTGCTTGCATACACCTCAACCAAGCCCGCGCGGGAAGGATTCAGCCTGTTTGGTAGCCCGCATATACTGTGGGGCCTGCATCGCATGCTTCTTAAGCACCTCTGGGCTTGGCTCGCTGGAAACGCTTAGATCGGCAGTTTCTCTCGAGCCACGCCGAGTGGAAGCGCAGCGAGCGGTCCCTGCACGAGGAGAAACGGGAGGGATGCGAGGTGTTTACTTGGTGTCTTCTTCAACCTCGAGTAAGCTCGTGTCTAATCTTCTCTCTTCCATGTTCCTCTAATCTACACAACAGTGCTTCAATTCGAGGTAAGCTCTACACGAAAAAGATGCACATCGATGCCACAGTTCCATTCAGGCGATCGGTTTGTAGTTTCGTCGACCGTACATGCTCAATTTCTTGTTCCCGTTTGAAGCTGTTTTGGACGAATTTTGTCAGATTCGTCGCGCATGATCTTTGAAATTTCCTTTGACCAGCAGCCTAATCTCGCAGTTCTGCACAGCATTCGTGTTGCAAGTTTCCTGTTTCGACGATCGTAGAAGAGAAGATCTACATATTTCTCATGGCTGTACATATGGATATGTGTGCTGTGATTTAAGACACTGCTTAATTATTCCTCTAGCCAGTGTGGTTTCTCTCAATCTCCTCCTCTCGCGTCTTGCTGTGGCAGCATCATCGTCGCCGTCCTTCATCTTGGCCTTCTCTCCATGATCCTACTATAGTTAAGCCGTCATGGCGCGCACACTGACGGGGTTCTTCTCCTTTGTTCCCTGCCACCGACGGAGTCGATCATCTTGGCCTCCTCCCGGCCTCCTCTTTCTCGTCCCACTACACTGGAGTCATTTCCGACGTCGATCATCTCATCCCTCTCGTCCTACTACACTGACGATGCCATGGCGTGAGACTGCATTTCTCCTCCTCTGTCCACTGTCTTTGCGTGAGCACTCTAACTAGTTCGCCGACGGGGTCGCTCACCCATGACTTCGTGCTCGTCATGTCGGACACGGCGCCACGGTCACTGTCCACCGCAGTCGTCATGGTCCCGCGCACACTGCATTTCTTCTCCCCCTTCCTCTGCTAGCTCTTAACCCTGTGTGCTAAGTGCAAGTGCTAGCTCTTAATCATACCTCATGCGTGCAACCAAACACCATGTTCATGTGCCGCTTGGGTCAATGCAGGCAACCAAACAAAATACACTTGCGTATTATCTAATGCAGGGACCCTAGATGCAGGCAACCAAACAACTTGCAGATGTCGCATATGAGGTTGTTTTTTCAGAGCCAGACTGAGTGGAGAAATGTATGCAATGCAGTTACTGTTGCAAACTGGAACCAAACACGCCCCTATTGAATTCGTATCCATATCCAGGCAACTACGAAGGGTATTCACCATGGCATAGCAGAGACAATGAACATCAATCCTAACTAGACCAAGAACAAAAATATCAACCTCAAGAGCGAAAAGAGCTTTATTTGTCTCTTAGATCTGAGGAAAGTAGTTGATACGAAAGCAAAACATATGCACCATAGCCCATAGAGTTATAACATTAAAATTAAGATAACACAATCTTCTAGTGGGAAGCTCTGGCACAACACTCTGAACATAGCAGGAATATCATCAAAAGAGAAGAGAGAGGTTCGCTTGCCCTTCTTGTCCCCATTGATTTCAAAGAGCTTGTACCGCTGTAGTAATGATACAATTACATCGTCAGATACTATATTGCAAGAAAATTGGATGAGTTGTGCAGCGAAGAAAATATGGCCACGGAAATCAGTACCATACCATTGTGGAAAACATGCTTTGTTTGGGCACCATATCCTGACTACTTGCGGTCATGATGATGCTTTCTCCTCAACAGAAAGTCTATCCCTTCTCTTCTTGGACTGGGTAACCTTGTGGAGGGTGTGCTTCTTGCGCTCCTTGTTCTTGCAGTAGGTCATGGTTTTTGAAACGTCCACCTACAAAATGAATGGTTGTATCATACTTAGCCTAACTAGAACAAACAACCAGGAATTTTACCACATAAAAAAAAGAATTACATTATATTACTCAAATCATAACCATGTCTGCTAGTTATGTGCATAAGTAAGACCTTCTTGATTCCAAGAAAATTTACAGTTACTTCCGAAAATACAGAGAGCATGATTTTTAATTTCATAACGTGATACTGCAATGCAAGTATCTCCAATTCCAACATCCCAACCACCTTCCCTTCTTCCCAATAGGCTCGGCATCTACTAGCCTCGACACCGTACAATTTAAGATAATATACAACTCCTACTGTAGTTTCACTTTCACCTGATTAGCAGGCTACATTACAAATCCTGCTCACCTAACAAGCCCCATCAGTTTTGAGAGAACTTGAATCACCTTTATTTTTGTTGTAAATCTGCACACTATGAAAACCTATGAGCAAAGCTACGACCAAATTTAGGGGATCGTAACAGTTTTCGAGGGTAGAGTATTCAACCCAAATTTATTGATTCGACACAAGGGGAGCCAAAGAATATTCTCAAGTATTAGCAGCTGAGTTGTCAATTCAACCACACCTGAAAGATTTAACATCTGCAGCAAAGTAGTATGGAAGTAGCGGTAACGGTGGCAAAAGTAGCAATAACAGTTTTTGTAGCAATCGTAACAGTGGCAACGGAAAAGTAACTAAGCAAAGATCAATATGTGAAAAGCTCGTAGGCAACGGATCAATGATGGATAATTATGTCGGATGTGATTACTCATGCAACAGTTATAACATAGGGTGACACAGAACTAGCTCCAGTTCATCAATGTAATGTAGGCATGTATTCCGAATATAGTCATACGTGCTTATGGAAAAGAACTTGCATGACATCTTTTGTCCTACCCTCCCGTGGCAGCGAGGTCCTATTGGAAACTAGGGGATATTAAGGCCTCATTTTAATAGAGTACCGGACCAAAGCATTAACACTTAGTGAATACATGAACTCTTCAAACTACGGTCATCACCGGGAGTGGTCCCGATTATTGTCACTTCGGGGTTGCCGGATCATAACACATAGTAGGTGACTATTGACTTGTAAGATAGGATCAAGAACTCACATATATTCATGAAAACATAATAGGTTCAGATCTGAATTCATGGCACTCGGGCCCTAGTGACAAGCATTACACAGAGCAAAGTCATAGCAACATCAATCGTAGAACATAATGGATACTAGGGATCAAACCCTAACAAAACTAACTCGATTATTACATGGTAAATCTCATCCAACCCATCACCGTCCAGCAAGCCTACGATGGAATTACTCACGCACGGCGGTGAGCATCATGAAATCGGTGATGGAGGAAGGCTGATGATGACGATGGCGACGGATTCCCCTCTCCGGAGCCCCAAACGAACTCCAAATCAGCCCTCCCGAGAGAGATTAGGGCTTGGCGGCGGCTCCGTATCGTAAAACGCGATGAATCCTTCTCTCTGATTTTTTCCTCCCCGAACGTGAATATATGGAGTTGGAGTTGAGGTCGGTGGAGTCCGAGGGGGCCCACGAGGCAGGGGGTGCGCCCCAGGGGGGTGGGCATGCCCTGCACCCTCGTGGACAGGGTGTGGGCCCCCTAATGCTGATTCTTTCGCCAATATTTTTTATTAATTCCAAAATGTGTCTCTGTGGATTTTCAGGTCATTCCGAGAACTTTTATTTCTGCACAAAAATGATACCAAGGCAATTCTGCTGAAAACAGCGTCAGTCCGGGTTAGTTCCATTCAAATCATGCAAGTTAGAGTCCAAAACAAGGGCAAAAGTGTTTGGAAAAGTAGATACGTTGGAGACGTATCAGATACCCGCCGCGAGCCTCAACACTCATCGGATCGCATACATCAGTATGTATTATTTCTAATAAGTCAGTTGCTCGCTCCATTGTTCCGGAGAACGGAGTCTTAGTCATCTTGCCCATGAGGCATGGTTCGCAAGCATCAAGTGATTCATAATCAAGTGATTCCAAAAGCCCATCAGCATGGAGTTTCTTCATGCGCTTTATACCAATATGACCTAAACGGCAGTGCCACAAATAAGTTGCACTATCATTATTAACTTTGCATCTTTTGGCATCAATATTGTGAATATGTGTATCATTACGATCGAGATTCAATAAACCATTTATATTAAGTGTATGACCATAGAAGGTTTTATTCATGTAAACAGAACAACAATTATTCTTTGGCTTAAATGAATATCCGTATTACAATAATCATGATCCAATCATATTCATGCTCAACGCAAACACCAAATAACATTTATTTTGGTCCAACACTAATCTCGAAGGTAGAAGGAGTGTGCGATGGTGATCTTATCAACCTTGGAATCATTTCCAACACACATCGTCACTTTGCCCATAACTAGTCTCTGTTCATTTTGTAACTCCTGTTGCAAGTTACTAATCATAGCAAGTGAACCAGTATCAAATACCCAAGGGCTATTATGAACACTAATAAAGTACACATCAATAACATGTATATCTAATATACCTTTCACTTTGCCATCCTTCTTATCCGCCAAATACTTGTGGCAGTTCCGCTTCCAGTGACGAGTCCCTTTGCAGTAGAAGCACTCAGTTTCAGGCTTGGGTCTAGCTTTGGACTTTTTCATGGGAGTGGCAACTTGCTTGCCATTCTTCTTGAAGTTCCCTTTCTTTCCGCTGCCCTTTTAATTGAAACTAGTGGTCTTGTCAACCATCAACATTTGATGCTTTTCTTGATTTCTACCTTCGTCGATTTCAGCATCACGAAGAGCTCGGGAATCGTTTTCGTCATCCCTTGCATATTATAGTTCATCACGAAGTTCCAGTAACTTGGTGATAGTGACTAGAGAACTCTGTCAATCACTATTTTATCTGGAAGATTAACTCCCACTTGATTCAAGAGATTGTAGTACTCAGACAATCTGAGCACATGCTCACTGGTTTGAGCTATTCTCCTCCATCTTTTAGGCAAAGTACTTGTCAGAGGTCTCATACCTCTCGACTCGGGCATAAGTCTGAAATACCAATTTCAGCTCTTGGAACATCTTATATGCTCCGTGGCGTTCAAAACGTTTTTGAAGTCCCGGTTCTAAGCCGTAAAGCATGACGCACTAAACTATCAAGTAGTTATCATACCGAGCTTGCCAAACGATCATAACGTCTGCATCTGCTCCTGCAATAGGTCCGTCACCTAGCGGTGCATCAAGGACATAATTCTTCTGTGCAGCAATGAGGATAAGCCTCAGATCGTGGACCTAGTCTGCAGCATTGCTACTACCATCTTTCAGCATAGTTTTTCTCTAGGAACATATGAAAAATAAACGGGGAGCTACATCGCGAGCTATTGATCTACAACATTGTTATGCAAATACTATCAGGACTAAGTTTATGATAAATTAAAGTTCAATTAATCATATTACTTAAGAACTCCCACTTTGATAGACATCCTCTAATCATCTAAGTGTTCACGTGATCCATATCAACTAAACCATGTCCGATCATCACGTGAGATGGAGTAGTTTTATATGGTGAACATCACTATGTTGATCATATCTATTATATGATTCACGCTCGACCTTTCGGTCTCAGTGTTCCGAGGCCATATCTGCATATGCTAGGCTCGTCAAGTTTAACCCGAGTATTCTGCGTGTGCAAAACTGGCTTGCACCCATTGTATGTGAACGTAGAGCTTATCACACCCGATCATCACGTGGTGTCTCGGCACGACGAACTGTAGCAACGGTGTATATTCAGGGAGAACACTTATACCTTGAAATTTAGTGAGATATCATCTTATAATGCTACCGCCGTACTAAGCAAAATAAGATGCATAAAGGATAAACATCACATGCAATCAATATAAGTGATATGATATGGCCATCATCATCTTATGCCTTTGATCTCCATCTCCAAATCACCGTCATGATCACCATCGTCACCGGCTTGACACCTTGATCTCCATCGAAGCATTGTTGTCGTCTCGCCAACTATTGCTTCTACGACCATCGCTACCGCTTAGTGATAAAGTAAAGAAATTACATGGCGATTTCATTTCATACAACAAAGCGACAACCATATGGCTCCTGCCAGTTGCCGATAACTGTGTTACAAAACATGATCATCTCATACAGCAATTTATATAATCATTCTGGACCATATCACATCACAACATGCCCTGCAAAAACAAGTTAGACGTCCTCTACTTTGTTGTTGCAAGTTTTACATGGCTGCTATGGGCTTAGCAAGAACCGTTCTTACCTACGCATCAAAACCACAATGATTTTTTGTCAAGTTTGCTGTTTTAACCTTCAACAAGGACCGGGCGTAGTCACACTCAATTCAACTAAAGTTGGAGAAACAGACACTCACTAGCCACCTGTGTGTGAAGCACGTCGGTAGAACCAGTCTCGCGTAAACGTACGCGTAATGTCGGTCTGAGCCGCTTCATCCAACAATACCGCCGAATCAAAGTATGACATGCTGGTAAGAAGTATGAGTATTATCGCCCACAACTCTTTGTGTTCTACTCGTGCATATAACATCTACGCATAGACCTGGCTCGAATGCCATTGTTAGGGAACATAGTAATTTCAAAAAAAAATCCTACGCACACGCAAGATCCATCTTGGTGATGCATAGCAACGAGCGGGAGAGTGTGTCCACGTACCCTCGTAGACCGAAAGCGGAAGCGTTAAGTAACGCGGTTGATGTAGTCGAACGTCTTTGCGATTCAACCGATCAAGTACTGAACGCACGGCACCTCCGCGATCTACACACGTTCAGCTCGGTGACGTCCCTCGTACTCTTGATCCAGCTGAGGCCGAGGGAGAGTTTCGTCAGCACGACGGCATGATGACGGTGATGATGAAGTTACCGACGCAGGGCTTCGCCTAAGCACTACGATATGACCGAGGTGGAAATCTGTGGAGGGGGGCACCGCACACGGCTAAGACAACTGTCAACTTGTGTGTCTATGGGGTGCCCCCCTCCCTCGTATATAAAGGAGGGGACGAGGGGGCCGGCCGTCCCTTCATGGTGCGCCCCGAGGGGGATTCCTACTCCTACTAGGAGTAGGTTTCCCCCCTTTCCTAGTCCTAATTGGAGGGGGAGGAAGGGGAAGAGGAGAGGAAGGAAAGGGGGGCCGGCCCCCCTCCCAATTCGGATTGGCTTGGGGGGGGGGACGCCCCCGCCTCTTGGCCACCTCCTCTCTCTCCCACTAAAGCCCATGTAGGCCCATTTAGCCCCCGGGGGGTTCCGGTAACCCCCCCCCCCCCCCGGTACTCCGGTATATGCCCGAACTCATCCGGAACCTTTCCGGTGTCCAAAAATAACCTTCCAATATATCAATCTTCATGTCTCGACCATTTTGAGACTCCTCGTCATGTTCGTGATCACATCCGGGACTCCGAACTACCTTCGGTACATCAAAACAGATAAACTCATAATACCGATCGTCATCGAACGTTAAGCGTGCGGACCCTACGGGTTCGAGAACTATGTAGACATGACCGAGACTCACTTCCAGTCAATAACCAATAGCGGAACCTGGATGCTCATATTGGTTCCTACATATTCTATGAAGATCTTTATCGGTCAAACCGCATAACAACATGCGTTGTTCCCTTTGTCATCGGTATGTTACTTGCCCGAGATTCGATCGTCGGTATCATCATACCTAGTTCAATCTCGTTACCGGCAAGTCTCTTTACTCGTTATGTAATGCATCATCCCGCAACTAACTCATTAGTCACATTGCTTGCAAGGCTTATAGTGATGTGCATTACCGAGAGGGCCCAGAGATACCTCTCCAACAATTGGAGTGACAAATCCTAATCTCGATCTATGCCAACTCAACAAAAACCATCGGAGACACCTGTAGAGAATCTTTATAATCACCCAGTTACGTTGTGATGTTTGATAGCACACTAAGTATTCCTCTGGTATTCGGGAGTTGTGAAAAAAGCAATAGCAATAAACTAAACGATCATAGTGATAAGCTAACGGATGAGTCTTGTCCATCACATCATTCTCTAATGATGTGATCCCGTTCATCAAAATGACAACACATGTCTATGGTTAGGAAACTTAACCATCTTTGATTAACGAGCTAGTCTAGTAGAGGCATACTAGGGACACTCTGTTTTGTCTATGTATTCATACATGTACTAAGTTTCCGGTTAATACAATTCTAGCATGAATAATAAACATTTATCATGATATAAGGAAATAAAATAACAACTTTATTATTGCCTCTAGGGCATATTTCCTTCACCCACTTCACATAAATCACGAGCAGTGGAATCCTACAAACTGCAGCAAACAAACAAATTACGTTACACTCATAAATATAGGGATTGTACAACAATCAAGAAGGAACAACATTAACCTCGTAATTGCACCCAAAAAACCTCCTCCAAAGTCACTTCCTATGATGCACACACGAAGAACAAGATCTAGTTTATATTTACACTTCTAAACCTTGCGTTGCACATCACTGACATTGCCACCGGGTGCATACTCTGGGAGCACATCATCGTCAACATCCTCGGGGAGCTCTTGGTCTTTAGGTGCTGGGGATGAGGCTAAATTACAGGCATCCCGCCAGTACAACACAGACGTAGGCTCCCACTGTTCGTCATAACCACCCATTGTGCTACTAAGACAAAAGACAGATATAAACATATAAATTGTGTATAGCTCAGAAAGTTGCACGAGAACAAAAGTGACTCCTGGTTCTTCTAAACATGCAAGAACAAGGAGCCGCTGATGATTCGTGTGGATTCTTTGAGGACTATTCATGTTAGCCCCCTATTTTCCTTCTTTCTTTCGGTTTTGTTTTTTCTTATTTCAGTAATTTGGGATTTTGAAACAGTTAATTTTTTATAATAAAAAAATAGAATTTTGAAGCAGTTCGTGGAGCCAAAAAATGCACCTGAATTCGAATGATGTTCGAGAATTTGAAAAATGTTTGTGATTTCAAAAATAATCGTGATTTCAAAAAATGCTAGTGTATTTGGATATGATGAACATTTTTTGAGTTAGATGAACACTTTTTTTATAAGATCGATGATTTTTTTAATTCGATGAACAAAATTTAAATTTGATGAGCATTTTTAGAAATCGATAAAAAAAATTCTAATTTGATGAACATTTTTTGAAAACGATGAACAAATTTTGAATTTTGATGACTTTTTTTTTAAAACCCCGAAGAACAAAAAATGAATTTGATGAACCCTTTTCAATTGATGAGCATTTTTTTACATTGATGAACATTTTTTGAATAGGATGAACAAAAAATGTTCGCGAATTTGAAAAATAAAATTCAAAAAGCAGGTAAAAAAATTAAATAAAGAATAGAAAAGAAAAAGGGAAACAGTAAAAACAAAAAATAAAAAAAATAAAAATAAAAACGGAAAAAGAAGAGAAGGAAAAAACGAAAGGAGGAAAACGTTAAATGGGCCAGTCCATACAACATCCAGCGCTTCAGCGGGGGACACGCGCCCTTGCTCGATGGCGCCCTACGCGCCGCGCAGTAGGAAGCACCGTGCACCATAAGCTCCAGATATTCTCATTCTCACCCTCAAACAAATAAAAAGGAGATATTCTCCTTGTATATGCTCTACTATATAGGCAATTCCAACGCCGATCCTTGTATATGTTTTATGGGCATCTCCATCGCCGATTCTCAAACCGTCTGCATATATTCTAAGCACGCCGTTCTGACGTGTTGTGTCATCCAACGCGGGTCTGTATCGGTTCGCCGAATGGTTCGGGCATATTTTTTCCTGCAAACCGGAGACAAAGTACGGGGAAGGGGGAGCTTTACGGGTATCCGGACCATTGCCACGTCCACTCCTGATTACCCAATTGAAGCGGCACGCCGACCGATAGAGCTGGCGGAACACGCTTCCTTGCCGCATTCAACCGGCTTCAGACTGCCCTGCCTACCTCCATTAAACCCGCGCATGTACCGAGAAACCTACTCCGGCCACACGTCCGTCCACTAGCTGTCCGACATTAAACACAACATCAGTTGGCTCCTCGCATCCGCACACTATTTAAACGAGGCCAGACGCGGGGCAAGAACCGCACCACACCTCTGCTCCCCATCTCCTCCTTGCACCATATTCTGCACACTCTCCATGGCATCCGGCGATCAAGAAGAGGGGTTCTCTGGCATAAAAGTCGGCCGGGTGGCTTGCCGAGCCTGCCTTATATGAGCTAGGCAACTTGCTGCTCAACCTCCCTCGCCGCCCAGGCCGTCAGTACCATGGGCGAGGCTGCAGGCTGTCAAGCGGAGGAGCAAGCCGCCGCTCCAAGCTGGCCCCCCTGATGTAGCAACTCGCTACTCCAACCCAGCTGGCAGAGGAGTGGCCAGTTGCTCCACACCGACACGCAGAGGAGCACTGTGGCACGGGCACCATGGACGGTCGTGTCATCACGCTCCTCCCGCGCCATCCGCCGCAAACGTTGGCGTAATCACGCCCTGCCGGCGGAGATGGCCAGCACGTCTGCGGCCGCCTCCGAGGAAAAGTAGACTATGGGAGGCCGCCGCCCCTTGGGTCCCATGATGGCCACCGCCACCGCGTCGCCGGCATACATGCCGGTGTCTTGCCCGGTTCAGCGCATACCATCGTCGACCCCGGAGCCACTCTTCCCCTCCGGCTGAAGCATGGCCACTCCGATGAGTGGCGCAACTAGGCACATGGAGGATATGGCAGAGGCGGAGGCCACAGAGGCGTAATTATACCTCGAGAGTCGGACGAGCTCCACTTTTAGTTGAAGTATGCCCAAAGTATAATGAATCTCATTCGGTTTATACGAAATATGCCATGTTTGCATGAATTTCTTCGGATTAGTTCAAACAGTGGTTCAAATGTAAGCGGGAAGCATTGGATGGTCAGCTTGTACATCACTGTGCGGGGACTGATCACCTGTCCATGGACGGATGCTAGAGCAAATATGCGGGTCACCATTGGAGATGCCCTAACCTCTGAGTCAATGTCTTACATACTCTTCACTGTTTTAGTTGTTTTCATCGCACCGAAGAGATTTCCGAACCTCCATTCAACGTGAGTCCAGACTCCTGATACAAAGATTCACAAGACTAAATGTACTAAATTGTCCTATAGGATTGAATCAAAGCACTCGCACAATGCACGAGGAAGTCCTAATAGTAACCGAAGAATTATTAAATTTACTTGCCTAAAATTAAGTGGTCGAGAATATTTTTAGGGACCGCAGAACCTCTTTGCACTAAGATAGTACTTGCATTGTCATGAATCTCGGATATATACAACCACCATGGCAATTGTTGGTACAAGGTCTGCACTTTTATCTCCATTTCCTGGTGTGTAGTGCAACATTGCCTAGCCGAGCGAGCAGAAGACACAAACTTCCTGTACCATCTACAAACACGTCTGTGATCCCATATTATGCTAGCTTTGCATATGCACAAATCTCCAACATTTTTAAATTCCTGGTACCTCCCAAACCTACAACACATTCAAATAAACCGTACAGTACTATTTTGGGCATGACAAACAAAACTGAGCTACTTTTGTCACTCAAGGAGGAATCCAGTGTCTACGACATGCACCATTGCGATTCAATTTCTTGCTGCCTTTTATAGCTGAAAGATTTCTATGCCGATGAGTAGTTGTTTTGTTTATTTCTGCCATTATTACTCCTACAACTCATATACTGTCCATTGTACGCTCGTTGACTTGATTTAACATGTCCACATGATGAATCTGTCACATCCATATCTTAGTCAATTGCACAAAACTACCACATTTGCGGCTAGGTTTGCAGAAAACCACCAAGTCGCTAATCCGTTGCAAAAAACACCACTTTTTCACTAAACCTTCTGCAGAAAGCACTGATCATCCACTTTGCCTCGTTTAAGCGTGTTTATGACAGATGGGACCAGATTGTCAGAGCTGACTTGGCACAAAAAAGATTCTTCTCCAATCTCTTTACATAGACACCCCTTGACCAAAAAAGAAAAACACAATCAGATCCTCCTGTCTCTCTGTCTCTCTCTCTCGATGGAATGCACGGGGAGCCGGAGGTGGCCGCCGGGAGCTCGGCCTTGAAGCCACGACGGCGCCCTTTGCCTGTCGTCCGCCGTGGATGGGGCTGCCATCTAGCTTCGCGCCGCTCCATCTAGGCTTCCCCGCAGCTCGCTATCGCCAGTTCACCGGTGCACTGGGCATCACTGCCGCCCCCTCTCCCTCCCCAACTCTGCTGTCTCTCTCCTTTCTCCAACCCTGCCGCCTCCCGCCGCACCAGGGCCTCACCGGGCGGCGACGAGACCTCCCCGTCTGTGCCCGCGCCGGGCGAGACGCCGCCCACCCAGGGGACACCCTCCCTGCGAGTAGAGCCGGCGACTGGACGGTGCCAGAGGAGGTCCAAAAATCGACGGGGGCCGGAGCAGGGCCACCATGGCGTCATCCTTGGTCAGGGTGAAGGGGAGCCCGGCCAGAGGAGGAGTCGTGGCTGCAGCACCTCCCCTCGGTGGATCCCGTCGCAACCGCGACGAATCTGAGCGGGCGGACGAGGCCGATGACTACGGATCTGAGCGGGCGGACGAGGCCATCATCGGAAGGAGCTCATTGCGTTTTTCTTTCAGATTTGAGGGGGGTGTGTGTCAATTTTTTGCCAACTCAGCTCTGACGATCTGGTCCCATCTGTCATAAACACGCTTAAACGAGGCAAAGTGGATGATCAGTGCTTTCTGCAAAAGGTTTAGTGAAAAAGCGGTGTTTTTTGCAACGGATTAGCGACTTGGTGGTTTTCTGCAAACCTAGCCGCAAATGTGGTAGTTTTGTGCAATTGACTATCCATATCTATATAATCCCTCTCCTCTTTGTTGATCCATGTCTGAAATTTTGTAGGACAAGAGCCAATGAGTCAAGAATTAGTAGGCGTGTTACTGCAGTGTGAAATACATGTCCGCTGTGGTGCTAAGCGTCATACACGGCAATGACAAAATGTTTGTTGGTGTATGAGCTTGGACTCCATATAACACAGTATGGTAGCTGGCAGGCAAGCTTTGCAAAACAAAATGGGCAAAGTGCCAAACAGCCTACCAAAACGTTTTACCAAAATAAATCTTAGGAAAAAAATAGACAGGAGAGCTAAGAAATTACTCCAATCAACTACGAAGGGTATTCTTCCAGCCAAAAAAAAAAAACTACAAAGGGTATTCCATGCATCATTGCAGAGACTACGCAACAGCAATCCTTACTAAACCAAGAACCAAAATTACTGAAGCGAAGAGCATAAAGAACATTTTACCTGTCTCTTAGCCCCGAAGAAATTAGTGAACACCGAACGTTGGGGAAAAGAGTCATGGACATACACGGCTTCGGCTAAAGCAAACGACGACCACTCCTTGACGGTTGTTGTTTGCGACGGTAGGGGTTGTGCATGTCGTGGAATACATGCATGAGCATACGGGCGAGGAGGCAAAGGGGCGATGGAGGTCTCCATGGGTCACGACGGCACTGGCGGCGGCGACGGCCTCTGATTCTTCACACCAGCAAGGGCGATATTGTAGGAGGATATTCCCGGTGCCAGCAGCAGCGTCTAGCGCTAATGAGTGAGGGGCTCACCGGCAATTCCCAGTCGGCATAATAGCACCGTGGTAGCGGCTCCAAAAATTTGGTGGATGCTGCAGTGTGACTCACGCTAGTGTGGGGTGGCAGCGACCAAACCCGCATCGAGACATGGGCGACCCGCTTGACGGTCATGACGGTGGTCTAAGTTGGAAAGACGTCCCTCCAATCTACTAGTGCCTTTTGTTCCTGGTGTGGAGTACTGGCGAACGCGACTATCGAATATTTGTCATCAAGATGCTGATTGTAACACCTTTTCATGTCTACAGTGGAACTCTTGTCTTCATCTTTATTGATTGGGCTCAGCAATGACGAAACTGCGTTCTTACCTTGTTGAAGGTGGCGTCTCCTTTCTGATGTACTAGCTTTAACTGATTGGTCTCAACAACCTTGATGAAAATCCTTGTCATGACCATCTCCATCCAGGCGTGGTGACAGCGGCATGAGGACTAGCACCTTTTTTTTGAAGGTGTTGCTACGAAAGAAGTTGATGTAGTCATAGGTGGTAATTTCATACCTTGTAACAGTTCGGCCATGGTTAACTTTGTTCTGTACTCTACTTAATAATTAATAATATTGCATGTGTGCAGTGGAATTATGTAGAGGCTAGGTGTTTCAACCGCACTTTTGAAAAAATAAAACACCTCTCTCTGCGTGTCATTGTATCTATGTAATCAACTCGGACGTTGGCCACTTGGGTATTATATTCAGGTGGGGAAACTCCCCTCTCCCTTCCCGGTGATTTGTAAAGAAAAGGTGACCCAAATCTGCGTGGGTACTATTAACCATTAATTGTAGGCTAAAAGCTATAGCTCGGGACACATGAATCCCAAAAGGAAGGCACTCTCTCAGTTTTTGTGCATGAGATTTAAGTTTTCCTTCCTTGAGAAAATAATAGTCAAGTATGTGTTGTGATATCCAAACTCAAGAGATCGTGGTATGTTGTTTTGTGTTTAATTGTAGCTTTGAGACTAGGTCTCAGTGATCTAAATGTGGATGGTATTCTTGTTCATCATAGGCCGAAGGCTCTCGCTCGGGTCTTGCTTTTGTGACCGGAGACCCCCCCCCCCCCCCCCCCCCCACACCAAACCGTACGAAAAATGAGACTGATGAACCTTTATAGTCTGATGGTGGTTAGATTAGTCAATTGCCACATTTGTGAGGATCTTCAACAAACTAAATAGAATGATTGTCATGCCACCTCCAAATTGAATTAATTGATATGTTTTATTTGAATTTTAGTAATGATATGTTTTATTAGAAATTCGCGATACATTGCCCCTTATCGAAACTACTTAAGAGTCCGGCAACATGAGCTTGAAACTCAAGACTCGATGGGATTGCAACCCATGAACCCCAACAATTGTGATGCCACTAAGACGTCCACTGATGATTTTAGATGAAAAGGTGGCGGTGGTCGGGCAGGATTAGGATTCATGTTGGTCTATATGCTAATTAAAGAACTATATCAAGATCCAATGGGGGTTGGCATTATCTGCTGTTATTCAGCAAATTATGTAGTCTGATACCGAAGAGGCACCTGCTACAAGCATGAAATGTAAATCCATAAAAGAACGTCAAAAGCTTCAGAAATATTACACTAGTATGATGTTCACGTCTACTGCATGCTACTAAATTTGCATGTAATAAGGATTTTTTTTCTGCCTGAAGTGGAAAGGAGAACAAATTATGGCAGTCCAAGAAAGCATAATGTTCATTGTTTTGTAATATATGTTTCGTCTGGGATTTTCTTATGTCGAAGTCGTGACCTTAAGCTGTGTAATGTCTCTGTATTCATACTAGCTCGATCATGTCGGAGTAGATCAAGTAATATGAGAAGAAAATGTCATCAATCGACTTAGACATAGATATACCAAATTAGAAGCACCAAACACAATTTTCCTACTGGGATATATTTTCTGGGAAATATGTTTGTATGATGTTCCCCACTACGATGCCCACTGTATGCCATCTCCATAGCTTCCACTCTGTCGATCTCCAGCGTCAACAGCAGTGTGGGCCAGTGGATCGCGGGGCAAGATTCTCCTCCACGGCCGCTAGCTTGGCGCCTACAACGCTGGGACATACACCAAATAGTTTTTTCGGAGCGTGACGAGTTCGGCGTTTCCACGCGGTCACATATTATGCCAACTTTGCATATGCCCACATCGCCAATATTTTCAAATCCCTGATACCTCCTAAACCTAGAACACTCAAAATAAACACTACTATCTCAAACATGACGAACGAACCTGCACTATTTTTGCCAAGGAGGAACCCCATGTTAACCGAATGCAACATACATGGAATGGTTTTGCTGTCTTTATAGCCGCAAGATATCTGTGCTGATGGTAGTATATATGTAATACATTCACTATAAATTAGGATATGACATGAACCAGCTGGGTACATGTTTGTTGGCTTGCCGTAATGCTAATGAGTCGAGGCCTCGAGGGATCATGAATTAGCAAACGTGTGTTATTGCCAAGCATCATATACGATGACAACCAAATGTTTGTTTGTGTATTGGCTTATCTCCATAAAACCCAATGTTTGGTAGAGGAGGAGCAACTTTCCCCAACAAGATCACATCTAGGCATAGAAAAGATGGTCGTGCGAATGGCAGCGTAGCATAGTGGGAAACAGCATACCAAAATAATTTGTGAAAAAAATGTGTCGCAGAGAGAAAAACAGATAGGAGAGATAATAATGAATTCCTATCCATATCCAGGCAACTACGAAGGGTATCACAACTACCTAGGCAAGGGAAACAAAGTCACCATGGTACCTCCCAAACAGATAGGAGAGCTAACTTTGCATATGCGCACACCTCCAACATTTTCAAATCCCTGGTACCTCCCAAACCTATAATGAGCTTAAATAAATCTTACTATTTTGGACATGGCAAACAAAAATTGAGCTATTTTTGACAATCAAGGTGGAATCCAGTGTCGATGACATGCACCATTGCAGTCCAAGTATTACTGTCTTTTATAGCCGAAGATTTCTATGCTGATGAGTGGTTGTTTTGTTTACTTCCGTCATTACTCCGGCAACTCAGGCAGATCCTCACCAGCCGAGGATTCTCGCCGGTATGGGTGCACCGAGTCTTGCAATTGGTCTCGGGGGGCCAAACTGCGGTCTCGGTGAATGGAGAAGTAGGGCACTTCTTCAGGAACAAGCGTGGCTTACGCCAAGGCGACCCCATGTCGCCGCTCTTGTTCAACTTCGTCGCTGATGCGTTGGCAGCGATGCTGCGGAAAGCAACGGAGGCAGGACACATTAAAGGGGTGTTGGGACACCTCATCCCGGGGGGATTTCGCACCTGCAATACGCAGACGATACGCTACTGCTGTTCTAGCCCGACCTCCATAGTGTGGCTACGGTCAAAGCCTTACTGATTAGCTTCGAGCTTATGTCAGGGCTTAAGATCAACTTTCACAAGTGTGAAGTGATGCCCATGGGATTGGAGGCGGATGAAGGTAGACACATCGCGGACCTGCTCAATTGCAAACTTGGCAATATGCCGTTTACCTACCTAGGTCTCCCATTGGATGCCAAACGCATCAAGATCGACGGGTGGGCGCCGCTCTGGACCAAGGTGGGAGAGCGGGTCAGTCCGTGGAGGGGAAAGTTCCTCTCCTCTGCAGCTAGGTTAGTGCTCACGAACGCGAGCCTCTCCTCGCTGCCGCAATTCGCAATGGGTTTGTTCCTCCTGGCGGAAGGGGTACACGCCAAGATGGACACACCGCGGTCCCGTTTCTTTTGGGAAGGCTCGGGACCAAAACGCAAGTACCACATGGTCAAGTGGGCTGCGGTGTGCCGCCCCAAGGATCTGGGAGGGCTTGGGATCACAAACACCAGAATCCAGAACGTTGCACTCTTGTGCAAATGGATCTGGAAACTCTCGCAGGGAGCGACGGGTCTATGGGTTGATCTGCTGCGGGCCAAGTACTTCCCGAACGGGAATTTTTTCGAGGGCGTGGCGAGGGGATCTCCTTTCTGGAACGATCTTCAAGCGGTACGGCCAGCTTTCGCTCGGGAGCCAAGTTCTCCATTGGTAATGGACGCTCGGCTCGCTTCTGGCTGGACCACTGGGTGGGAGCCCATCCCCTCTGGGTCGACTTCCAGAACCTCTATACCCTGGCTGTCAACCCGGAGATCTCAGTGGCCACGGCGCTTGCCTCTTCCCCTCCAGCATTGCATTTCCGGAGAGAGTTATCGCAAGTAGAACAAGCACACCTAACGGAATTGCTTGATACCATTGCGCCGGTCACGCTGTCGCCGACGGTGGACACAGTCACCTGGGCCCTCACCCCGTCTGGCAAGTTTTCGGTCAAGTCCCTTTACCGTAAACTGTGCCAGGGCCCATCCTTCCAGGTGCCAAAGGGCTTGTGGAACGCGCGCCTTCCGCTCAGGATTAAGGTGTTTTTCTGGCAACTGTTCCGCAATAGACTGCCCACTTCGGCTAACGTCGCCAAACGCAATGGGCCGTCGACTGGTCTGTGTGCGCTATGTAACGTCCTGGAGGACGCGACCCATGTTTTCTTCCAATGTCCTCTGGCACGTTTTGCTTGGAGCGCCGTCCGTGCAGCAGCCAACTCCTCCTGGGATCCCCGGTCAGCGTCTGACCTCGCAACCATCCTAGGCTCGTTTCACGGTGGCAACAACCGAGTGCTCTGGAGCTGTTTCGGCGCCTTGACCTGGGCAGTCCGGCTCACTAGGAACAAACTTGCTATCGAGGGTATCTTCCCATCTCACCCTGCTAACATAATCTACAAATGCAACCTTCTCCTGCAGCAGTGGAGTCCGTTGGCGAAGCGCAAGGATGCTGAAAAACTGAATCTCGCCCAAGACCGCCTTCGTCAGATCTACGTTTTGGCTAGGGAGCCATCTGCCACCTCTGCGCCGTGAAGTGGCCCTTTTGTCTTGCGAGCGAGCCTGCGTGCTCTATGCTCTGCCTCCGGGCCTGTATTTTGCCTTTGCTACTGCTGGCCTGGTCTAGACTTGTGCGCCTTCGTGCCGTCGTGGTCTGAGCCTCCGTGCTCTGGTTCGAAACTTATGTCTGAGCCTCCGTGCTCGTGTTCGAGGTCCTAACGTTGTCTGTTACGCTGCCTATAATGTGGGCTTTATTAATTTAAAGCCGGACGCTCCTAGCGTCTTCGTTCTAAAAAAATTACTCCGGCAACTTATATATTGTCCATTGTACGCTTGCTGACTTGATTTAACAGGCCCACATAATGAATCCGTCACATCCATATCTATATAATACCTCTCCTCTCTATAGATCCATGTCTATCTTGTAGGACACGAGCCAATGAATAAAAAATTAGCAGATATGTTACTACTGTTAGACTAAGCTAGTTGAATGCATGGCTGTGTAGTTTAGGTCCTTTTGCTTTCCCGTTGAATAATGCATGTGCATGGTGATGTGATCGGCACATGCACGTAGTAGCAGGAGTGGAGTGCACGTACGCACGTCCTTTTTTCTTTCTTTCGTAGTTTCTCTCCCGGTGGGGTTTTGTTCGCTGTGTGATGTGGTCGTGGGATGGCGCGGCCATCACGGATCACGGCGATCCCACCGGGAGATAGTTAGCTGGGGCTTATGTTGTAACAGAATAAGAGAAGAAAACGCAGAACAGAAAAGCTGTGAAGTTTGGCAGCGCAAAACACTCTCTCTCACGTCCGATTCGGCAACGACAACTACAGTGTGAAATACAGGTTTGGTGTGGTGGTAAGCGGTATGCACGAAGTTGACCGAATGTTTGTTGGTGTATCGGCTTGGACTCCATATGACACAGTATGGTAGCGGACAAGCAAGCTTTGCCCAGCAAAATGGGCATAGTATGAAATAGCGTACCAAAATATTTTACAAAGATATATATCCCAGCAAAAAAAAACAGACAGGCATTTTTTATTTAATTCCAAGGAACTACAAAGGGTATTCTTCCAACAAAGAAAACTACGAAGGGTATTCAGCCCATTTGCAGAGACTGCGCAACAGGAATCCTAAGTTCCTAACTGAACCTCGAGCCAAAATTACCGAACTCAAGCGCATAACAAATATTTTACTTGACTCTTAGATCTGAAGATAGCAGTGAACACCAAAACGTCGGGGAAAAGGGTCCTGAACGTGCATGGCTTCCGCCTGAGCGGCCGGCGGCCACTCCTCGATAGCTGTCCCAGGCGACGGTGGTGTTCGTTCAAGTTGTGGCGTACATGCACAAGCGGGCGGCCGCCGAGGTAAAGGGGCAATGGCGGCCTACGGTTGTGAAGGGGGAACGATCTTTGATTTGTCACAACAATACGAACGGCGATGGCTGGATCTTGTGAGGGCTATTCATGGCAGTGGCAGCAGCCCTCGACGACCGTGTCAGAGGAGATTAAGGGGCATGATGGTACAACTAAAGGCGCTTCACCGTATCTACAAGCACGGCGGCAATTGTCACTTTCAGTGCAAAATTTTCCATATGGTGCGAGGGCTGCAACCATCGTAGGAGGAGAGGTTCGTGGTGCCAGTGGCAATATCGGGCGCTAATGAGTAAGGGGGTGCAGCGGCGATTCCTAGTCGGAATCTAGCACCAGGGTAGTGGCTTCAATGGTTTGGTGGACCTTCTAATGTAACTCGCGCCAGTGTGGGGTGGCAGCTGGCAGATCCGTGTTGAGACATGGGCGACCCCTCTGACGGTTGTCGTGGCGGTGGTCTTAGGTGGAAAGACATCCCACCAATCTACAAGTGCCTTTTTTCCTGGTGTGGAGTACCGGCGGGTGCGACTATTGAATAGTTTTTCATCAAGATGTTCATATCAGGAGTGGAACTCTTGTTCTATCCTTTATTGAATGTGCTTAGGAGTGATGATCCTGTATTGTTTGTTACCTTGTTAAAGGCGATGTCTCCTTACGTACTGATGTACTAGGTTTAAGTCATTGGTCCCAATAGATGAAAATCCATGTCATGGCCATATCCATCAAGATGCGGTGACGGTGATGCGAGGTGGGTACCTGTTGCCCTTTGAGATCCGGTTTGGATAGCGAAGGTTTCCTTGCTTGCCTCAAGGAGGGACCCTGAGTTACTGAACAAACGAGAGGATGTGTACTATGTCTGTGGCTCTAACATGTTCTTCCAAGAGAATTAAATTCTAGTTTTTTTAACCGGACCTTAACAACCTTTGGGGTGTAAACAAGTTTGGGTGTGAGGCCTTGTTTCTTACAATCATACATTTGTGCTCGGGATCATCATGATATTAATTTTTGCTCTGGAAGACACCCTTTAAGATATATGCTTGCAACGCGATAAATTGGGGGATGTGTCCTAATAACATCTTGACCGATGCGCGGCCTGCATCAAAAGTCAGTTGACCTCCTAATAACATCTTGACCCTGCACGAGCCAAGCATGAAGCTTGCGCTTTGACGGCGTTCTGTAGTTCCAAATCAGCGTCTTGTACGAGTATCGGATCATCCCCTGGAACAACAATTGACATGCAGATTTTGCACTGTATAGCCTGTCAATCGTCCACTTCCACACGATACCGTCCTGCTTGTCCGGCTGCAGGGTCACATGGTTGAGCAACTGCCATAGACAGTTGTAGTCGTGTAGCACCGGCTGGCTAGGGTTGATGTTGATGCAAGCAATCCATATGTCGGCAGTCATCGCTTGGTGGGCCGCACTAAAGGGTCGGTACTAACCCCCCCCCCCCCCCCCCCCTAGTCCCGGTTCTTATATGAACCGGGACTAAAGGCCCTCCACATGGACGCTGTCTGGAGCTCCACCAACCGGGACTAAAGGTAGTTTTACGGAAAAAAAATTGAATTTTTTTTGAATTTTTTCCGATTTTCAAATTTTTGAATTATTTTTCAATTTAATATCTAATCACCGCTCATCATTCCAAATCATCTAACTTCCCTGCCGGTCACCCCTCTCACTACTCCAGCCTGAGCACGCTTAACTTCCGGGTTCTATTCCCCCTCGTTTCCAAGTCTGCAATTGTTGTTTTCCTGACAATAGTAAGATGTCAATTCTATTAACCCTCAGGAGTTTAGCTTGAGCAAGAAGTCACACGTTTCACTGTTTGAGTTTGAAACTATTATTCTAAAAAACAATAATTATTTAGTAACACTAATATTTCTTGAATAAGTAGTTTGACCATAGTTTGACCATAGTTTGACCAGAGCTGACCAAAATTCAAAAAAACTAAAATAATTATTTAGTAACACTAATATTCTTGAATAATTATTTAGTACCACTAATATTTCTTGAATAAGTAGTTTGACCATAGTTTGACCAGATTTAACCAATATTCAAAAAAATGAAATTTGAGCATAACTTTTTTTCCTTTTAGAATTTAAGGATTCTAAAAATTTGCAAACAGGCTTACGGCGGTCAAAATCGGATGCGTATTTTTGTGCTGAACATTTTGATATATTATACTTTTTTCCGACGTCGTATGCAAAAGTTATAGCCGCTTTACTTTTTCATAACTTTTTGCAAAACATGTCCAAATTTAAGTTTTTTAATTTTCCTAACTAGTAGATGTAGTAATATAACTACATCTCGAAGGATTTTATTTTTTTGAAGTTTTTATCATTTTCTTTTGTTTTTTTTAACTGAAATGGTGATACGCGCGGGGGGGGGGGGGGGGGGGGGGGCAGTAAAGGGCATCGCACCCTTTAGTCCCGGTTCGTGCTTCAAACCGGGACTAAAGGTCTAATCTTTAATCCCGGTTTGAGATACGAACCGGGACTAAAGGGCATCGCACTCTTTTGTCCCGGTTCGTGTCTCAAAACGGGACTAAAGGGCTCATTTGAACCGGGACTAATGCCTTTAGCCGCTCGAATCGGGACTAATGTGCAACGGGGACTAATGTGTATATTGAGCTGTGACCAAACCTCTGTTTTCTACTAGTGCCGCCATGTTCTTGCACTTGCTAGGCTTGAATAGCTAAGGAAACTGCTCCTTGGGAACCAACCCTTGTAACTAGTGGGGGTGCTAGAAGGAGGTGGCCTCGCCGGAGCCGATCAAAACAGCAGTGCTGTCGATGAAGATACCAAGAACAAGATCGTCACTGTGGAATGACAGATCAGCCCAAGGCTTGTCCGGGTACTTGTGTTGTTGCCAAAGCCATCTGATGCGGAGAGCAGCATTGCAGCAGCATGCAAGGCCAGGTTCAGGATTCCCAGGCCGCCGTACCCAAGAGGCCGACAGGCCTGAGTCCAGTTGACGAGGCATTTGCCGCCCAGTGCAACCGGTCCACACAAAACCTCTTCTCAGTTTGTCCATCTTCTTATCTAGCCACTTTAGTTGGATAAGTACTAGTAACTGGAAAGTGGGCATGGTAGAACCACTATTATATTTGTGATAGCATATCATGCTAACTTTGCATATGCGCACAACAACAATATTTGTGGATCCCTGATACCTCCCGAACCTATAACAAACTCGAAATATACCTTAATATTTCGGACATGGACGAACGAATAAGGAGCTATTTTTGCCTCAGGGAGGAGCCCTGTGTTTGTGACATGCACCATTGCAATCCAAGTATTTGCTACGTACCTTTTATAGCTGAGATTTCTATGCTGATGACCAGTTTTTTTGTTTATTTCTGCCATTACTCCGGCAACTCTTACAATGCGCATTATACACACGTTGGCATGATTTAGTAGGTCCACATGTCACATCATCTTTCCCTCTTTCCTCTCTATATACACGTCTATGTAATCTTTTTACTTTCACTTGGAAGTCAAATAGGACATGAACCAAATGGGTATGTGTTGCCTGCTTGCCGCAATGAATCGAGCGACCATGAATTAGTAGATGTAGTATTAGTTATAACAGTTTATGAAATACAAGTTCAGTGTGGTGCTAAGCCTCGTGTACTTGACGACAACCAAAGGTTTGTGAGGTTATCTTTTATCGATACTATTTAAACACGCGTGTGTTGCAATGTAATCACAATTTTTTTGATGAAACCCTTGTTTAGATTCAAAAAATTGTGTCTAACATGATAATATATTGCCTTCATTCATATAGCGACAAATAGCAATTATCTCTCTGACATGTTCTCTCACGGCGGCCACTGTGTCCCCTTAACCACCATCTATTTGATTTTTACGCTCATTCGTCCTTGCTGCTTCAAAACTTCTTCTCGCCTTCTTATCACTTTGAAAGATCTGCGCTTTGGCGCCGACTTTGTTGCTTCCCTCTTGCAGACTTTGTTGCGGTTCTAATCTCCGTTCCAGGGTTCCGAGTGAAAACCCTTTTCGTTTCAGACTCAGCAACGACGACACTTAGCGCCGTTCCCCTCCTGAGGGCGTTGTTGTGGAGCCTAGGTGTTCTAGGGCGTGTAGTGGCGTAGTTTTAGGCCTACCTGTGTTATGTGTTGGCAACGTATTAGTGTGTACGTGGACCAGTTATCTCCGGATCTACTTTGTAAGAGGGTCCTCTAACCACTTTTGTATCGTTCAGTCATGTATGTTGGTTTGTGCTTTAAATTCAAAGCAGGGTGAAAGCTTGTTTCAAGAGAGAGAAACCTTTTATATTTAACTTTAGAAAATCAATTAAACGGTTCACACGTACTACGAGAGATATTGGCCTAGCCATTTAGGCAAGGGTATGGTTAGGTCTCAGTCGACTGAGTGGCATAACATGTAAGAATAATTGAATTTTTTGACACATATCTTGATGTAAGATCTCACGAATTTAGCAGTGACTGAGACATAATGAAGTCTCAGTCGACTGAGATTTAGCAAGATTATTTAGGCAATGCAACAGAGTAGTAAACTTTGTGTGATCTGACCTAGAACAAACAGATCATATTTGTCCAATGGATCCTTTATCATTTTCTTTAAGATAGCCACATAACTAAAAGACCCTTCGTCTCCTGTGTCGCTCTTGCGCAGGGCGACACTAGCATCTCAAACCCTAGCCGCCGCTGAACCCTCTGCCCCTCCTTCTCTCCCGCGTCGTCGCTAGTGGACGCCCTCAAACAAAGTCCGTGCTTGATGGCGGCGGTAAGCCTCGACTTGTGGCGGCGTCTGTCTGTATTGGCTCGGGAAGAGCAATGTGCACCAGACCTTGTGTGTGCCTCATGACCAGGCTGACTGCTGCATTGGCAGGCTACGTTGCACAGATATTTCAGAAAGCGTGAGTATACAGCCGGATATTGCCCCGATATGTTCCCGTACGTATACCTCAATTTTTGATTTAAAAAGGAATATAAGGTTTGATACTCATAGGATACTCATGCGATACGTTTTGGATACATGAAACCCCTTGTTCAATGGGAAATCTCCTTAAAAGTAAAGGTGCATCTTCTGAAGATTCCTAACATGGACGTGATTTCATGTCAAAAGGTGACTATTGATGTTCTTGTTCAGTTGAAAGATGAGCAGGAGAGAGCAATGCATCTTGAGAGCAACAAATCCTATTGCAGCATGCTATTCTCTGGAAGCTCCTTTTTAAAAAATGGCATATCAGGCGTATCTCCATATTGCATATCCAATACGTATCCAATTATCCATGCAACATAGTTGGCAGGTGATGGGGGCGGCTTCGGGTGTCTGGCGGGATGGCGACAACACAAATTGGTGGTTGTCAGCGCTTGTGCCTGTTTTGTAGCTTCTTCATATCGGAAGCATACATGAAATTGATAAACGGTGCCATGCTTTCTTTTGGGCGAGTGATGACCGAGTCAACGCTGTTGAGTATACGTGGATTGCCTAGCCCTTTCCATCAGTTCATACTTTTGATTGCGTTGGCTAGTGCATGAAGCTTAACATGGTATCGGACCCAAGAGATCTTCAGTTCAAGACTCGGCTGGCTGCAATTAAATTGAAGCCCACTTTCGCTCCACATTTTAGCCTGAGGGAGCCACACATGAGGGGGAGTATTGACATATATTTGGATTGCCTAGCCATTTCCATCAGTTCGGACTTTTGGTTGCGTTGGCTAGTGCATGAAGATTAACAAACGGAGGACAGTGCAAGCTAGCATGGTCGGATGTTTGTGCATTGGTAAAGGTGGTCTTGGTTTCCATTGTTTGCGCACTCATGATATTTAACAAACAGAGGACAGTGCAAGCTAGCATGGTCGGATGTTTGTGCATTGGTAAAGGTGGTCTTGGTTTCCATTGTTTGCGCACTCATAATATTTTCCAGCTTCTTAAGTTCCTGTTTGTTTGAGCTTCAGGAACTAGATTCATCTTTGTGAGTGAAGTTGAATCTCCACTACTATTAAACAATCAAACAAAAACTTTCTTATGTGCACCCAACAATTAGTCCCACAAAACATATGAACCAATCAGCACCACACAATTAGTCCCACAAATCTCAATCTAACAGCCATCATTGATCTAATACCCCTACAGGGTGCACTTAGCAAATTCCCATGACTGACCGTACTCCACCACCGGAGGAATATTCCAACTACCAGCCCCGTCCCCTGCAATCACACAATTGTGATCGCAAACTAATAAGGAAACTCAACTAAATCAGCTCTCCTCGTCCTTGACCTCGACGCCTCTCACCAACCCCGTCTCTTGTCTGCACAAATACCTCGCGGCACTGCACCGCTCAGTCGCCTCCCTGCACGATTGCCACCGCCGATTGTTTCCACTCACAGCATGTAATCCGTCAGCGAGATAGCGGGCTCCCATGACCCTGCCCTCGCAGCGTGGCCCATCCGCGAGATAGCCAGTGCCCAGGAGCCTGCCCCGCCTTGCACGTCCCCTGAACCAACCGGCTACACGAAGTTGTAATTCTTCCCTGTCCTTCTTCACGTTCAACTTCTTCCTTTGGTCTGTTGTTGTAGTATTATACAGGATTACAATTTTCAGAATAGAGTTCTAAAAAACAAACAGTTGCACAGCACAATGCTATAAGCCGTTTGTTTTATATCTATAATTAATGGTTTTCTATGTGGAACATGGTTAGTGTTTTGGCTACTGCAATTTTGTAACTAACCGAATCATGCACCCTATCTCCTTGGCTTTCAGAATTTACGAAGGTGACTTGAGTTGTCGCAGAACACCTGAAATATTGGATTTAGCTTATAGAATTTACAAAGGTGCCAATGGTATAAATGTAAGCGCACATCACAGAACGAGCAAATTAATCATAATTAGTTTCACTCGGCCTATGGCCAGTACACATGCACATACATATACACTCATAGGCTTGTGCCAAATTATAGAGTGCTACTCTGAAACTACAAAGTGCACTAAGATACCAACAGATACATACATACCTGATGTGTGCTCAAGGACATACCAAGACCCAGGCAGATACATAAAATCTGAAGATGCATGAGTAAGAAGCAAGATAACAGTTTGGTCATTACATAATCAGAAATAGATATTACCTTTATATTAACAGATTCATGATGTAGTGGACAGAAAAAATCCATGAAAAAAAAACAGCCCCAGCTAAAAAATATCATAAGAACACTAAATCACAAAGTCCTCTTGAGAAATTAATTCTCTAGCTATCAAAGCAACAGGTCTATGAAATCAAAGCATTACCCTTGCCAAGATCATCATCAGCATCACCATGGACGTCAAACAGCAGGGTCAACAACAGAATGTGGTCCAGTAAGGGGATCTGCCATTCAAAATTGTTAATAATGTCAAAGTAGAACTCTGCTAAAACACAATATCAAGAGAAAGGACAGTGTAGTATGTTTGCATCTGATGGTAGTGCTCATGATTAATTTCCGCAATTCCCATGCTTCTCAAAATTTAATGGCATGAATATTCACATGAAGGCGAAGGTATGTCATCTCCCAATAGTGTGGGGGCGCGCACCCTATTTCAGGATATAAGCAACAACCAATCATTGGGTAACTATCATCAACCAGTTCCTACTTTACGCTACTATTTTTGCTGTTGCTTATGTGCTAACTTGCGGTATGTATTTATACAGACCCTGAAGAATTGAAGAGGCAGAGGAAAAAAAGAGTATTATGCATGCGATAAATATGATATTGTTAGAAGATGTCGTGAAGCCCGTGAGAAGAAACAGGCTTCAACAGCACTGCTTAATGATGAGCAAAATGTACCATATACACCCCTGGCCATGTCCCAAGGTAAAAGTGCCCTTGTACTGCATGCTTATTTATTATTCAGATAACTGATGAGATGCCATGTACCAAGGTAAAAATGCCCTTTTACTGGATGCTTATGTATTATTCAGATAACTGGTGAGATGCTAAACTAACTAAAATGTATCATAGATGTAGACCCTAAGGAGCTAAAGAGGCAAATGGAGAGGGAACGGTAATTAATGGTTTTCTATTGGAAAATGGTTAGTGTTTTGGCTACTGCAAATTTGTAACTGACTGAATCATGCACTCTATCTCCTTGGCCTGGTGTCAAAAAAGTTGACTTCCAGAATTTACGAAGGTGACTTGAGTTGTCGCAGAACATCTGAAATATTGAATTTAGCTTAGCGAATTACAAAGGTTCCAATGGTATCAACGTAAGCACACATCAGAGAACGACCAAATTAATCATAATTAGTTTCAGCTCCAGGATGTTACGATGAATTGTACAAATCTGTATAAACCCACCTTTTGCACACATGATGATTGAGAATGTGCATAATTATTTAAAAAACATCTGAAGTACACCTGATCCATTCTAAACACTAAAGAAGTTGCACTTCCTACTTTCAGAGTGTAAAATGGTGCATTAGAGTGTTTGTTTGTTGGAACTACGTAGTTTGATTTAGTAAACAAATATGCCTATCACATGAAGGAATGTTCCATAGACAACTCCATGGATTTCTTAGAACAATAAAAATACTGTGCAATGAAACTCGGAATCAAAACATACACTTCGAATTATACTTGTTGCTCCCATCCCCTTTCGGCACCTTCTTCTCCTCCCTCGGGAAATCTGAACCATTAAGGGCCTTATCATCAACATAGCCGCCAACTAAGCGGAGATAACAGTCTTGAAAGGGGACATTGTAACAGAAAACTAGCTTTCTAAAGATTAAATCAGACACTCATTCATGGTAACCACCATGACTAGCTTAATAGTATTACAAAAAGAATTGCCAGTTTAGCACTTCTTGTTCCATTTTAGCTCTTGAGAAACCCATGAGACTGAATTCCTCTTCAATAATAATTCTCCAACTTCCTTTCTTTCATGAAGATAATCTATCATCTTTTGAAAAGATACTATATCATGTTAACTCTTGGATCTACTCACAACCAGAAGGTGCAGCAATCTAGAGCAGAATAATACTCAGTTAAATCAGCTTTTCTAACAAAGCCCTATAACACAACAATTATACAGTCTTGGGAACATTCATGGTGATTTCTCAATGGGTGGAGCAGGTGGCGGGGTTGGAGAGAGGGACTTACCTGGACTCGGACGATCGCACGGGAGAGGGTGGAGAGGCTCATGGCAGCGACGGCGAGGGCATCAGGAGGAGGGAGGGGCCCGGCGTCGCCAGCAAGCATGCCGACCTCGAGCGCCTTCTCGAGCACTCGGCGAACGGATTTGGAGAAGGTGCAGGGTAGAGCAAGCGCGTGCGACTGCCACACCTCCGCGTCCACCTCCGCTAGCGCCTAGCGCTGCGCGAGCATGCCGAGCACGAGGGCCTCCTCGGCCACTTCCGCGAGCGATTCGACATGAAGGGGAAGAAGAGCAGCGGCTGCGAAGGGCAGCCGCGGCCTGACCAGGAAGCACCGATGGTGGTGAAGAAGGTGAGCGGTGGCCAGACCAGGGAGCGCCGGCGTTGGTGACGAAGAGGGTCGGTTGTGGAGTGAGGGGTGTGGCCACCATGGGAGAATGGGGAACGGGGAGAGAAATGTGTGGGGCCGAGGGGGCGGTGGGGAAGATAACTACTCCCTCCGTTCACTTTTGTAAGTCATTTCAGTCAATTGAAAATAGACTGATTTGCACATTGTCTGAAATGTCTTCAAGGCCTTATAAAAGTGAACAGAGGGAGTAACGTTTTTTCTAATAAAATTAGGCAGTGACCAAGAGAGATTGTGACTGTGCAGCTTGTCCAAATCAGAGAGAGATTGTGACTGTGCGGCTTGTCCAAATCAATTTTTTTATCTTCTAAAAAGACCAATTCTTTTTTATCCGATTCGCCTGCATGCATGCCATCTTTTTTTTATCTTCTAAAAATCATCAGGGCTGGTAACACTCATTTTTGTTTGATGATTTTAAAATTCATTATATGGATCTCTATAAAAGTTGATACTTTTTATTGAATATATATTTAAGTTCTGTAATCATGCAGATCATCTTGTGGTCTATAGATGTTAAATTTTATCGAGTACTTCACATGAGATTTTTTTTTCTGACACTCCTGCACAGGTATTATTCGCCGCGTATCATTATACTTATTCTATGTTGTACCACTATTTCAAAACTAACTCTCGTTACTACTTTATTGGCTCATACGACAGATTGTAGAACAAAACTAGCTGTCATTTTAGTGAACTTTAATTATGATAATTTAAGAAAAATGATGCAAACAATATAGATCCCACGGATTGTATGTTACATGTGCGATCACATTGTTTGGTACATGACGCATTTAAACTTGCTAAAAAGAGAAACTATATTCAAAATAAATGTTTTTATAAGAGTTAGATTATGATACCTGCGTTGCACGTGCATGTTTACTAGTCTGGAATCTAAAAAACATTTACTTCGAATCAGTTTTACGAGTGAAACTGAATCTGAAATGTGAAACAAACAGCTATTTCAAATCAGCTTTGCTAGTGAAGCTGAATCTAGATTTGGGTAATTTTAGTGCAATTTACTGAAGCACCTCAAAGTGTACTTCGGTGGCGACGCTGATTCTGCGAATCGGCTTTACCACTAAAGCAAATCTACAGGTGATTCAAATACAATCAAAACTGAAACAAACATGATCTTATATAACCTTGAATCGGCTTTGACACTAATGTGAATCCCTAGGTGATTTGAATAAGATCAAAGCTGAAACAAACGAGGCATAAGTCTCTCGGTAAAATTCACTGCCCTAGAAACGACTCATGGGAGTTGTGTCTTCCTAACTCATATGGTTGGTAAGGAGGCAAGCTACTATAGTGGGGTTATGAATAGGCTTCACACTGATGTTTGAAAGGATCTCACTTATGGTCTACCGTTCTTCCATTCTACTGCGTTTTGGACTGATAATTGGATTGGCAACGATACTATCGTCCTTCATTTTGTGAACCAGTTTTCTCACGCTACCAAACCAAACATCTCGCTAGCCTTTGCGCTCTTAGACGCAGACCTTCGTATCTCACTATAGTCGCACCTATCGAATATTGCTACCGCCGAGCTGCAATGGTTGCGTACCCAGCCACCATTAGCTCGTTGACCCAGGTACCAGATAACATAATGGTTTCTTATTGATTGGCGGAAATTTGCAGGGGCGCGTGAGTGCGGGGGCACTCACCTGCCCAAGTCCCGCTGCCTGCTCGTTTTGCTTCGCGATTCGCGCAGTAGTTTAATCCCACACGAGGGCAAAGTAAGTTTTAAGTTTCAACATTTGAAACTTATGTTTTTTGCATCTAAAATGCTAAGTGTTAGCCAATTTTGGAGATATAATTTTAAGCAACTTTTTCTGTCGTTCGTAGACACAAAATAATGAATTTTTATCAGTTGCTCATACTCGATCCTGTGGGAGTAGATCGAGTGATGTAAGAAAAAAATCAATCGATTTAGACGTAGATCTACCAAATTAGAAGCACCAAACGCAATTTTTCTGCTGGGATATATTCGTTGGCAAATATGTTTGTATGATATTTCCCACTACGCTGGCCACTCTATACTGTCTTCGTAGCTCCAGCGTCAACAGTAGTGGGAGCCAGTGGATCGCCAGGGCGAGACTCCTCCAAGGCCGCTAGCTTGGCGCCTACTACGCTGACCTATACACCAAATAGTTTTCTTTTTTGCCACGTGGCTCGCGACATATATGCGGTCACATATTATGCCAACTTTGCATTTTTTTTTGTGCCCACATCGCCAATATTTTCAAATCCCTGACACCTCCTAAACCTAGAACACTCAAAATAAACGCTACTATTTCGAACATGACAAACGAACCTGCACTATTTTTGCCAAGGAGGAACCCCATGTTAACCGAATGCAGCATGCATGGAAGGTTTTTGCTGTCTTTATAGCCGCAAGATATCTGTGCCGACGGGGAGCTGTTTTGTTCATTTTTGTCACTGCTCCCACCACTTCTATACTGTACAGTACAATATACGCAAGCTGGCTTGATTTAATAGGACCACATGATGAACCTGTCATATATATCACCTCTCCTTGTCCTCTCACTATATCCCTACCTATATAGTATATATGTACAACATTCATGAGTGCGGCGTTTCGGTGACCAGGCTCATCCGCACCCGTCCAGAAAAAAAAATCACAAAAAAATTCAAACAAAATCAAAAAATTTCAATCTTTTTTTGCATGGTAGACAATTTATCACGTGAGGTCCGCTCAAAATTTTAGCTCATTTGGACTTCTGAGAAGCTCTCAGCAAAAAAGACAAATCGGGTCAAAACAGTGCATAAACAGTAAACAATTTTACAGACCTCGAATTTGTCTTTTTTGCCGAGAGCCGCTCAGATGTCCAAATGATTTGAAAATTGGAGCGTACCTCACGCATCAAATTATTTACCACACACACAAATTGGATTTTTTTATAATTTTTTTAGTATTTATTTTGATTTTTCTCATAAAGGCGGGTGCAGCTGAGCCTGGGCTCGGAAGTGGGTTACCGCTACATTCACTATAAATTAGTACATGACATGAACCAGCCGGGTATGTGTTTGTTGGCTTGCCGTAATGCCAATGAGTCAAGGCCTTGAGGGATCATGAATTAGAAAATGTATTATTGCCAAGCATCATATACGACGACAACCAAATGTTTGTTGGTGTATTGACTTATCTCCATAAAACCCAATGTTTGGTAGAGGAGGAGCAGCTTTGCCCAACAAGATCACATCTAGGCATAAAAAAGGCAGTCATGAGAATTGGAGCGTAGCATAGCGGGAAAGAGCATACCAAAATAATTTGTAAAAAAAATGTATCGCTGCAAGAAAAACATATAGGAGAGCTAATGAATTCCTATCCATATCCAGGCAACTACGAAGGGTATTCACCACGGCATAGCAGAGACAATGAACATCAATCCTAACTAGACCAAGAACAAAAATATCAACCTCAAGAGCGAAAAGAGCTTTATTTGTCTCTTAGATCCGAGGAAAGTAGTTGATACGAAAGCAAAACATATGCACCATAGCCATAGAGTTATAACAGTAAAATTAAGATAACACAATCTTCTAGTGGGAAGCTCTGGCACAACACTCTAAACATAACAGGAATATCATCAAAAGAGAATAGAGAGGTTCACTTGCCCTTCTTGTCCCCATTGATTTCAAAGAGCTTGTACCACTGTAGTAATGATACAATTACATCGTCAGATACTATATTGCAAGGAAATTGGATGAGTTGTGCAGCGAAGAAAATATGGCCACGGAAATCAGTACCATACCATTGTGGAAAACATGCTTTGTCTGGGCACCATATCCTGACTACTTGCGGTCATGATGATGCTTTCTCCTCAACAGAAAGACTATCCTTTCTCTTCTTGGATGGGTAACCTTGTGGAGGGTGTACTTCTTGCGCTCCTTGTTCTTGCAGTAGGTCATGGTTTTTGAAACGTCCACCTACAAAATGGTTGTATCATACTTAGCCCAACTAGAACAAACAACCAGGAATTTTACCACATAAAAAAAGAACTACATTATATTACTCAAATCATAACCATGTCTGCTAGTTATGTGCATAAGTAAGACCTTCTTGATTCCAAGAAAATTTACAGTTACTTCTGAAAATACAGAGAGCATGATTTTTAATTTCATAACATGATACAGCAATGCAAGTATCTCCAATTCCAACATCCCAACCACCTTCCCTTCTTCCCAATAGGCTCGGCATCTACTAGCCTCGACACAGAACAATTTAAGATAATATACAACTCCTACTGCAGTTTCACTTTCACCTGATTAGCAGGCTACATTACAAATCCTGCTCACCTAACAAGCCCCATCAGTTTTGAGAGAACTTGAATCACCTTTATTTTTGTTGTAAATCTGCACACTATGAAAACCTAGGAGCAAAGCTACGACCAACCACAACTACCTAGGCCAGGAAACAAACTCACCATGGTTGCGAATATCAACATAGACATTGCGAATATCAACAAAAGATAATATCACGCAAATTAGATATCGCAAAACTGTAAAAAAATTGCTTTTATGAAATTCCAAAATTTGTTTTCTTTTTTACTTATAATCATGTAAAGAAAATCTTTCTTACAGACAAAATGACAAGCATGCAGAAGACACTTTGTATGGATGTACTATTCATGCTTTACTATGGACAACATGAGCCACCCACAACAATACCACCCAAATTTTCAGCACTGATACCTCTCAACCTACGACCAAACACAAGAAAATAGACCACTGTCTCTTAAGTTTGCCAATCACAACACATAATTAACCGTTATTTTTCATGGAAGGAGGAACCTGCACACATGCACCATGGCAGTTCAAGTTTGCGGCATTTTGTAGTTATTTTCTCAATCAACCACTCTCCCCCCCCCCCCCCCCCCCACACACACACACACACACAATAAAAGGAAAACTCCCTCAAAGGGAAAACATGGCATCACCACACACGAGACTCCAACTCCAGTCGGTAGAGTTTGGTGCGCGTCTGTCTCTTTATGATCACAAAAATAATGATTGAAATCTATTTTGTGTGCCAATATATTTACTTTGCATAACAGTCTACTATAGGGTTTTTCCGACAGAGATTTACTATAGGTTGATGCTCTAATCTCGAGTCGTTCTCTTATGTATTTATTATTGTTTTAGTTGTTGTCGTCGACTCGTCGTCCCAAAGGGAATCTTAAACATCAATTCATCACAAGTATCAAATCCTAACACAAGATTCACAAGGCCCATTGTGTAATGAGTTATCGTGAAGGAGTGAAGCAAAACACTCACACAATGCGTTAGAAAGTTCTACTAGCAACCTAATAAAGATGGAAACGAAGTGGCCGTTCAGAAGACCACAAAAACATGTATATGGACTGAGATAGGATAAGCAAGCGAGCATATACACACTAGACAATGAAAATAATAATTCTCAATTCTATGTCTGCACTTTATCTCCAATTCTCGTCGTGTCATCCCATATAGCCTAATCCGGCCAACATGACCGAAAGGAAGTTGCAGCAACAACTATCCAGCATGTGATGGCATATCATACCAACTTTGCATATGACCGTATCCCCTATATTTTCAAATCCCTGATACATCCCAAACCTACAGCAAACTCAAAACAAAACCTACTATTTTTTTGACAGAAAACCGTAGAACAATCGTTCTACCAAGCAAGATCACATCTACCTACAAAAACACAGCCACCAATTGTCAGCGTAGTGGTAAATAACATGCCAATACAGAGTCATACTAGAAAAAGGGGGGAAATACCAACCCAGGTTCCGTAGCCAGAAAGTCGCCGAGAGCATAAAGAGCATTTCACTTGTCTTTTAGACCCAAAAATAATAATTAACCCAGAAACAGAACATAAAACTTGGGATAATACTATCTAGCGGCAGGTTCTAGCACAACCATTGTTAACATAACAAGGATATCATCAACTTACAGAAGAGCAAATGGAGCCTGACCTACAGGGAGCTCCTTTCCAAAATTCATATTACCAGAGCACGAAAAATTTCGAATTATTTGTCGACACACATACACACATGTATACTGCATATGTGCAAAATTTCACTGCATTATACTTTCACATGTGCCATACAGAAAAAAGAGAAATACACACTTTTTAAAAGGCTTTTTATTTTTGTTATTGGGGCGGAATTTAGTTTTTTGTACAGCCTTCAAATCACAAAAAAATTAGACGAAATTTAACACGTTCTTGCGGAATGCACATATCTTCCCCTGGAATTTTATTTTGGATTTTACTGAAACTTTTAAATATGTCATTTGATACTTTTTACATAACGAGCTCCCTGGAGCTCGGCTTCCGAAACTTCACACTCGGGTCCCTTGCCCTTCTTCTCTCCACCGATTTTCGAAGTTATTGCACGCTCTGCAGCTGCAATCATAGTGTCGGATACTTAAACATAACAAAATATGGGGAAAAACATGCGAGGGTTGGTGGGGGGGGTGGGGGGGGGGGGGGGGGGGTTGCAGAATGTTCTTTCTTGTCTTCGCCTGAAACAAACAAAATAATGAGCATCCATAAGCAAAAGCAACAGAAGGGCAACATCAAACATTCCTGAGTAGCTAGAGTTGTTCAGCATAGAAGATATGGCCACAGAAATCAGAACAATACCTTCTTGTGGAAAACAAGCTTTGTCTAGACGTTATGTCATGGCTGTGTGCATCGCTCAATGCAGAGGCCGGGGGTTATTCTCCTTTTCGAAAAAATTCTGGACGTTAGATCATGATTGCTTGCAGTCATAAGAGCACCTCTAACAGATCCTGTAAATTTAATCCCTCAAACCTCCCCCGTGCCCAAAAAGGTTTTTTTTTTGCGATTAAACTTTTCTCAGGTAGCAGATCCCCTAAGTTTGCATTTGGTTCACAAAATTATCAAGCACCTAGCTGTTGGGATTTCGCCCTCAGGATCGATCACATACGGACTAGACGATAAACACGCGCATGAAAAACTGATGGCCAAGTGCCCTTGTCGTGCCCTTTATTTTTCTCTTTATTTAATTCATTTTTCTAATTTCCCTGGTGTTACAACTTCACGGCCTTTGCCGTGTATATATCACACGTCGACCAGAGCCAACATAAGCAAAACCGACTAGGACTTGGGTCATATACCTCTACGCCCAAACCTGCCTAATACAAAGTCTAAACCGACTTAGAAACAAAACCTACACCTATTACTCTTGGGCACGTACTAGTAGGACACAGACTAGTACTTTCTACAGGCATACCACGGCTAGGTGCTAATTGTTTTTGAACTGGCCAGCAATTGCTGTTGTTTCATTCATTTAGAAGAAGAGAGTGACAAGTTGTTTGATCAAGTGATCGGTGAGGGGGGAGAAGCCGCAAAAAGACCAGAAACAACCTAGACGCATGCCGACTCCTCACGGTACATTCTCAAAAGGGTGCTCTATGCAAGTTGCTCCCGCGACATCCTATTACAAGTCTAACTAGACTAACTAAACTATTCAAAATTAGTGCTAACAATCTCTTCCTAATCTTGACATTGTCTTATGTGCTTCTCCGGTCTTGGCTCATTGATGATTCATTCCTTGTTGCTTCTCCCGGTTTCCGACACGAGCTGGGAAAAGTGGCGAGGGCACGGGGCAACATGAACAGAATGAAATTCGTACAACTAGGCTCGTGTGTCTTGTATGAACACGAAATTCGTTGAGTTCATGTTGGCCCATTTGATTAACAACGGGTGGACATGCCTTTCTACAACTACATATCGCTCGCTCAGTTAGCCGCCCCCTTCTCCCCAAAAAAATTATTAGGGTTTCTCTGCCTCCCGCCGGCAGTCTGCCTCGTCTCCGGTGACCTTAGGGCCATTGGAGTGCGGTGGATCCGGGCCCTTTACGGCGGGAGGGCTCCGGTGTTAGATGTGTCTTCAAGTTTTTTAGGGCTTGTATCCTGCTCAGAAACACGAGATGGCGGCGGCTCCCTGAAGATGGAATAAAGTTTTCCCCATCTAGCCCCCATCCCGGTGGTGCGTCTAGCATCGTCGATGGGCGCACGGAGATGTGTCTCTGGTGGATCTATCTTTGGTGGATCTGCTCGGATCTGGTTGTCGTTCATCAACGTTCGTGTGTCTTCATGTTGGATTCTTTCGATCTACGTTACTCTTCATCGGCGGCGGTTGTTGTTCTGGTGCGCTGGTCCTATGGGGCATTAGCATGACGACTTCCCAACTGTTTACTACAACAAGTTTCGCTCGGCTCCGGCAAAGGAGGGGCAATGACGGCGGCGTGATTTCGGCTCACTTTAGTGCTTATAGTCGTTGCTAGGTGGTCTACAAATTTAGATGTATTTATTTTTTTGTTATTTCTTGTATTCGTTGTACTGTGATTTTTTTTTTGCGGGTGGTAGTGGTACTGTGAATTAGATCAGAAGTTTTCTCGAAGAAACAACAACGGGCGGACAACGTCTCCAAATCTCATTATTTACACAAGACCACGTCTCCATGTGGAGGAACCGTATGGTTCTGATCTCTGAAGATGCCTGCACGTGCATCTGTTCAGTGGTTCAATTTTCCAGAGACGCTGCAGCAGCAAAGAAGAAAACGGAGCTCGTCTAGAGCTAGTAGTATACACAGTACATAAATCCACTTTGATTATTTATTTACAACCTATTACCAATTAATCAGCCACGATCAATCGCGCCCAAGCCAGCTAGTTGTGGTGAATAATTGATCAGACAGAGAGATTCTGAAGCTACTACACGACCAGGTCACCGGCCTTGAGGTGGATGTTTCTGCGCGCGAAGGCGTAGAGCCTGTCCATTTCGTCGCCGTTGACGAGACCGTTGCGGTTGGCGTCGGTGTACCGCAGCGCCTCCCTGGCCTTCCACCAGGCGTACCACAGGTCCAGACAGCGCAGCACCTCCCGTAGCTACACCGGGTGATGCGCCGGTCGCCGTCCTTGCCTAATTGTACGACCCGATGTATGGTATTGGTAATTTGGTATGCAGTGGCGACTGCTTCACGTTGAGCGCGTGGCAGCGGCCGGGCTCGGCGTCCAACAGCTTGAGCGCGATGACCGGCAGCCCTTGTTTCCTTCTTCACCGGCGGGACAAAATTCGTCGCTGCCGGCGAGGATGTTTGGAGATGCATGGGGCAGTGGGGAGTTCCATTTGCATTGTCATCGGGGCAGCGGTCGGAGGCGAACCGGAGCCTAGCGTCTCCTTGTTAAAATTGTTGGAGTTGTATCGAATATAATCTACAAGGCAGGTTACAGTTGTTTGTAATTGTATTGTGTTTCGATAGTGTAAGGAGTCGTGTCTTAATAGGACACTTGTATCATATTCTCTCCTATAATGTGTGATAGACGAGAATGACATTTTGAATTCAAAATTAAAAAAAATTGATATAAAAAAATCTAATATTTTTTATACAAGTAAACAATGATGTGAGACATATGTGTGTAGAATTTCAGGATGAAATGCGACCTGTATAAAAAAGACACATTCATGATCTAGGAGGATGAATAGTATCATGGGTTAAAAAGTCTTAAATTTGTCTTTTTTGCATATCCCTCATTTCAACGTATTTTGTTATGAAAATTTACAAATTTGTGCACTATACCTTCATCTATCTCTGTATTTTTATTCAGATTTTTTCGAAATGTAAAAATATGATTTTTTTTTAAGAATTTTGAATTTTGCTTTTGAAGGCCTTCATTGAGCTCGGCCTCCAAAAGCAACTTCCAGGTGTAGACACGCAATGTAACTATGCCAACATAATATCACAGGCACGCAGGGGAAGCCGGCGACGCGTGCCGGTGTCCGAACGGCCGAGGAGGAGCGTCCGTAGTCATTCCCCGGGATGTTGCTGAGTTCGATGAATCACGTTAACAAATCTCGGTATCGTGCCTCGTGTGATTGTTTGATCCTCCGTGGATCAACTATGCTCTCGAATTAATTGTAACAAAAATGAAATGAGAACAGCCATGCTAGACTAAATTTGAGATGGGCAGTTCTTTAGGAAAAGGTCATATTTGAGAGATATTCTAGTTGGTGCTTAGAGCACCAACAGCCCGGAGCTCCAAACCCGCCTGAAACGTCGGCATGGTCATTGACCAGTCATAAAAAAGCGAGTCAGACGGGCTCCACGAATAGGCATCAAAGGCCCAAATCTAGGATGGATATGGGCCTCTGGGCGCGCCCAGACGCATCCGATCGACAAGCCTATCCCACCTCAAATCACACAAAATCCATCCCCTCGATCTACTGGATCCATTTGCTCTCTTCTTTCTCCTTCGCGACGTCCATCTCGTAGCTCCACCGTTGCGCGCGCTCGTCAGCCGTGCCAAGCCTCTGAGCGGACAACACCGGCACAACACTCCTCTCTCCCGTCCTCGTAGCCGGGGACGTCGTCGTCGGCCCGGACACCACCGTTGTACGCCCGACAACTCTCGGGTTGCCCCTTGCGCTCTACGTGTTTGACACATTGTCCGACCCGGTTTCTTGCGATTTATATAGAAAAAATGATGAACTCCGATGCTACATCGAATGAGAAGTATGAACCGACGGAGCTTGATCAAATGAATCAAGATGAGGTCTTCGATTCATCAGATTCGGACGAGGAAGTGGACATGATCATGCTCATGAGCATGCAAGAGGAAATGGGCCGACAGGTGGGTGATATTCTCAGCTTCAAGGTCTCAATCAAAAGGTGAAGAGTGATATATCGGGATAGGGTCACCGGAGCATGGCTACTGCGCAAGGACTACTTTGCTCTGGACCCAACTTTTTCGGATAATCCATGGTTTCATCGCGGTTTTCGCATACGGAAACCATTGTTCTTTCACATTGTGAAGGGAGTGGAGGCTCATGATGACTACTTCAAGCTCACAAGGGATTGTTGTGGCTAACTTTCTTTCTCTGCTAAGCAGAAATGCATGGCTGCTCTAAGGAAGCTTGCACTTAATATTGCCACAGATGCCGTTGGAGAGATGGTCCAGATGGGGAAGAACATATGCCTGAACACAACTATCAAGTTTGCCCACGCTGTGGTTCAGGTGTTTGGAGCAGAGTATCTGAGAGAACCAAATGCGCAGGACACAGAATAGTTTTTGGCTATTGGAGAGCCCAGAGGGGTTTCCAGGAATGCTCGAATCAATTGATTGCATGCATTGGCAATAGAAGAACTGCCCCAAAGGTTTGCGAGGAATGTATAAAGGTCACACCAAGAGGTCACCATCATACTGGAAGCAGTTGCATCTCATGATTTATGGATTTGGCATGCTTTCTTTGGAATGTTGGGTTCACACACAACGATATCAACGTGCTTGAACGATCTCCGGTGTTTAGGAGGCTTTCATTGGGAATCACCACCGTGCAACTACATTGTCAATGGCCATGACTACAACATGCGATACTATCTTACCGGTGGCATCGATCCTCAATGGGAGGCGTTTGTGAAGACTATATCCGAACTACACGGCAACAGACAAAGCCACTTTGCAATAATGCAGGGAAGCAGTTAGAAAGGATGTGGAGAGGTCATTCGGAGTGCTTCAAGCTCGTTGGGAAATTGTTCATGGAGCTGCAGTGATGTGAAAATCAGAGTGGCAGTTGATGACATGTGTGTTATTTTACATAACATGATTGTTGAGGATGAGGGTGATGGTGTTGTCCAAACCAATGATTTTTGAAGCCCCATTTGTCGCAGTACAGTAATTTTGCTCATATCAATTTGTGTAGCTGCTTGTAGCATTTTCCATCCACCACTGTAGCATCTTCGTTGCTCGTCCTTCCATAGTGTACCTGTATTGCTGCCGATCGTAGCATTTCGCAGTATGTTTGTAGCAAAGCATGATGCTGATTGCAGTGAAAATCAGAACATCGTTGTGCGATGTAGCAAACCACGATGTTGGTTGTAGCCGGATGGGATGCGGTAATAGTAATTTGCAATGTCGGTTGTAGCATGTAGCAGCTTCCCTCGACACTAGTTGCAGCTTCCCTGGGAGGTGGTTGTAACATTCGGCGTCATGTTTGTAGCAAACCGGGGAGGGGGGTCCGTTGCAACTTCGCAGGTTGGTGCAAAAAAACCGTCATTGGCGTCGAGGGGCGCAACTCCGGTGTGAATGGATGTAGCAACCATCCGCTCTTGGGGGGGGGGGGGGGGGAGGAGAGAGGAGGCGCATGCTTGCCGGGGGAGAAAAAGGGATAAGGCGTGTGGGAGGGGAAGGATTGATGACATGGCAGAACGAGGAACGCTAGATCGAGCGAGGTCGCGCGACGCCGTGAGACCAGCTGAAGCTTCGGCCGGTTTGTCGTCCCGAAACGTTTCCCTTAATGGTAGGTAGTATGTATAGATTTTAGTACAAAGTTGTACTAAAATTAAGACAAATTTTTTAGAAGGGGAGTATGTTTGTATGATGTTTCCCACTATGCTGCCCAGTGTAGCAACTCCGTAACTTCTCGCCGTTGATATGCAGCGTTGACTGTAGTGGGGGGCAGTGGATCGCCGGGTTGAGACACTCCCAAACGGCTGCAACCTTTCTTTTTTAGAAAACTTTCGATCTATTCATCTTCAATCATAGTAGTACAACAAACATCAAAAATAATAAATATTATATCCGGATCACTAGACCCGACTACAAGCACTGAAGCCAGCCGAATGCGTGCCACCGTCATCGCCCGTCCATCACAGGAGCTGGGCAAAACTTGTTGTAGTAGAGCGGGAAGTCGTTCGTGCTAAGGCCCCATAGAACCAGCGCACCGGAACAACAACCGCCGCCGATGAAGAGTAGCATAGATCGGAAGGATACAACCGGAAGACACACGAACGATGACAAGGTCGAATAGGATCCACAAAAGACAGATCCACCGGTACACACCTCCACTCGCCTACCAACGATGCTGGACGCACCATCGGAACAGGGCTAGATGGGGATAACCTTATTCCATATTGACGGAATCGCCGATGTCTCGTGTTTCTGAGTAGGGCAAAAACCCTAACAAAATTTTAAAAAAATCTAAAAACGAAACCCTCCCACCTACAAGGGCCGGTATTCAACGCCCCCAAGACCCTAAGGCCACCGGAGACATAGAGGACCGGCGGAGGCGCTGGCTGAAGGTGAAGGAACCCTAAGCTTTTTGGAGCAGAAGAGGCAGAGGCGGCGGCGGCTGCGTATACTCGTAAACGGCTGCTAGCTTGGCGCCTACAATGCTGGCATATGCACCAAATAGTTTTATCGGCACGTGACGAGATTTGGCAGTTCCACGCGGTCACATATTATGCCGATTTTGCATATGCCCACATCGCCAACTTTTTCAAATCCCTGATACCTCCTAAACCTAGAGCACTCAAAATAAACACTACTATTTCGAACATGACAAACGAATCTGCACTATTTTTCCCAAGGAGGAACCCCATGTACGATGGAAGTTTTTGTTGCCTTTATAGCCGCAAGATTTCTGTGCCGACAGGCAGTTGTTTTATCTTTTTTTTGGCACTACTTCCACAACTCCTATACTTTATAGTACATTATACGCAAGCTGGCTTGATTTAATAGGTCCACATGATGAACCAGTCACATCATATCTCCTTGTCCTCTCACTATATGCCTACCTGCATATAAGTATATATATACGACGCCAACCAAAGGTTTGTTTGGCGTATTGGGTTATCTCCATATAAGTCAGTGCTTGATGTCGGAGGGGAAGCTTTGTCCAACAAGATCATCTAGTAACAAATAAGACGGCCATGTGAATGACCTCGTAGCATAGTGGGAAACAACACAGCATAATAATTTGCGAAAAAAGTATCACAGCCCGAAAAACAGATAGGAGAGCTAAGCAATTCCTATTCATGTTCAGCGCATCTATGAATAGGAATTATCACGAAAGGGAGTCAAACGCCCGCGATATGTCTAGTTTCAGCATTGTAGCTTTGCACCACCTTCTGTATATCATGTGACCTTCTTGCCACTTGAAAGCAGACTGATTCACGCACACCAGCAAGTTCATGAAAGGCCTGGCCGTGTTGGCGACGATCTTAGCCACCAGTTTGAGGAAACTATGAGAAGAATACCGATGCACTATTGGGAAAAGCGAAAATTCGTTTTTGAGCTCGAGCTCAGATACTCCTGAAATCCAGGCCTTCTACTCTTCTTGAGATCAGCGCTGTATGTTGTATTATGTGTTGTATCTCTTCCGTATGTTCATTGGAAATGAATTTGGGCCAGCACATTTATTACTGGTTGGTATCGTCATGTGCCTTCCGGTCCATTCGACCGACCGACGGCCCAACGAATTTCCTGAGCCGTGTCGTGCCGTCAGGCACTACCGCCCCGATCCCCAATCAGGGCCGGCCCTGGGCCATGGCGGCGAGTGCGACGGCCTAGGGCCCAGCCCGAGCAGGGGCCCATACCTTGTGCATGTATAGTATATACAGTATATTCACAAAAAGAAAAATAGTACTGGTACACAGGCGAAATAGCCCAGCCCATGAAGAAGCGAGCAGCCACGCCGTCTCTCCCAGTCCCCCAGAAACACGCCGCCAGCTGCAAACCAATCGTCTCCTTAACTCTGGCTCGACTCCTTCCCATTCTCAACTTCTTCCTCTTCCCCAAATCCAATTCATTGCCCCTTGCCCGAGTTCCTAAGAGGCCACGACCCCAACTCCCCAAGCTAATTAATGTATTTTCCGTTAGTATCACACTTCAGTGGGTTTCTTTGCATCCTACAAATACCCCAAGGGCCCCGGCGAAGGGATCCACGGAGGCAAGCCGGCCAGCGGCGACACACCCTGTGCCCTGGCAGGAACACGAATCCGCAGAGGCGAGCCGGTCAGGATCCGACTGTCCGGCGGTGGATAGTGGAGACGTGGAGGTGGAGTCCAGGCACGTCCTCCTAATTTTTTGCATCTCAATTCCCCCCCCCCCCCCCCCCCTTTTTGCATCTCAATTTTCCCCTTGTCTATTTTCTGTTTATGATGGATTGATGTGCTGATGTTTAACCTGCTTGATTCTAGGGCCGGCCATGGCAATCTAGAGCAGTGTAGAGCAGCGTGGGATACTGGGATTTCTTCTATTTACTCCAAGCCAAGAACAGGATTCAAGAAGACAAGATTTCAGGTGTTCTCTCTCCATTTTTCTGTAACCATGTTGCAAAAAAAGCATTTATCTGGTTGTGCGAAAAGAAAAAAGAAGAAACTTGTAGATGAATTCATTGGAACTCAAAAGGGTGCTATTCATAATTTCGTTTTTAAAAAATCCACTGCCGAGAATCCAGAGGTATTAGCTGTTCATAGTGTTGAAGAAGAACAATCTGATGAAAACTTAGTCGAGGAAAATGTTGACATTGACGATTCTACAAATTTGCGTGGCCATGAAAATGTTTTTGATACTGAAAATCCTAAAGAAGATGAACACAAATCTTCTAGTTTAGATATTTATGACCCTAGAACTTGGGAAATTCTTGACAATAAATCAAGAGACATTCTAATAGAGAAAGGGCCTACAAGGGATTTAAATCTTGTGTATCATCCAGATGATAACGGTAGGCATTTTTCAAATGCCTACTACTCAAGAAATCTAAGTAATGGGGAGGTTAGTGATAGGAAATGGTTGGTGTACTCTAAGGATGCGAATAAAGTTTACTGTTTTTGCTGCAAATTGTTCAAATCGGAAGGTAACAAAAGTCTGTTAGCATATGAGGGACTAAGTGATTGGCAACATCTTAGCCAGAGGCTCAAACTTCATGAGAATAGTATTGAGCATATCACTAACATGAATACTTGGAATGAGGTAAGGCTGAGACTAAATAAAAATCAAACAATTGACAAAAATTTGCAGCAAGAAATTGCAAAAGAAAAAGAGCGATGGAGACAAGTTTTAATAAGAATTGTTGCTGCTGTGAAGTTTCTTGCTAAACATAATTTGGCTTTTCGAGGATCGAATGAGAAACTTTATCAAGATAACAATGGTAACTTTTTGGGAATAATAGAAATGATGGCAGAATTTGATCCTATAATGCAGGACCATATTAGGCGTATTCAAAATAGTGAAATTCATCATCACTATCTTGGCCATAAGATTCAAAATGAGCTGATTGATATTCTTGCACAAGGTGTTAAAAACACTATCATAAGGATAATTAAGGATGCCAAATATTTCTCTGTAATTCTAGACTGTACCCCTGATGTAAGCCATCAAGAACAAATGACTCTTAAACGGAATTAGTTAACGCTTAAACGGATCTAATGTAGTTTCTTCATGGGGTTGCATCTTGATTTTTCTTTGATTTTTGCTATTTGAGCAAAAATGACAGTGTCTTGTTCTAGTTTTTGTGGACATGTAACTGTGCAGAAAAATAAATAGATGAATATTCCCATTGAAGCTTAGGTCAGATAAATTAGCTTACATGAGACTCTCCCATCACATGAGGAATGGTACTAGCACTGCATAAGCATTGTGAAAACCACACAGACCAGGCCAATCAACACCGACAGAAATGGAGGCGCTGTCATATCCTTGCTCTCCTCTTCTCTCTTTATCCACACAACATGCAAAAAACATCTGTCTCGTATGGCCTCCTCAGTTAGTATCACCCCATGATAATGCCACTATGCACCAGGGCAATCCTCACAAGTTCTTGGCGATAATGGAAGTCGTCCAAGATGCTGATGTTTTGCTTCAAGATGATTTCTCCGATGGCAACCTGGTGGTGGTAGCCCAGGAGAAGTTCCCGAGGAGAGCAGCTTAGACTGCTCACAGTGGGGAGTAGCATAGAGTAGTAACTTGCCGATGTTACTAGTCTATGTTACTACCTTCATAGTGGGTAGTAATATATGAGTGGTATCATGAAAGAGTTCATTTATTAGGCTATAGACTCATTATGCCTTGAAATGTGTGATGTTACAGTAACTAGCTAAGTTACCATAAACCCCTCTCTCCTCATTAATTAGCTGCCACATAAGCAATCTTGTATTGAAATGTGTGATGTTACTAGTTAAGTTACTCCCATTGTGACTAGTCTTAGGAGACATCGTCCTGGCCGGCGCCATAGAAGTTGCGGCTAGGCGATCATGGCCAAGGTTGACGACATCCTCGATAGCAGACCTTCTGGAAGATACGGTGCAACAGGGAGCTCATTCGATCGCCTGTCCTGTTGCATCGCCTGGGCCTGCGGTGCAGGATAGCCCTGGCCGGCGCCGGCCAACAGAGCGTACTAGATGCTGCAAAAGCTGGCGCCGTTCGTCAAGCTCGCGCACTTCACCGCCAACTAAGCCATCCTGGAGGCCACCACGGACGACCCGGACGTCCACCTGGTCGACTTGAACGACGGAGACGGCGTCCAGTGATCGTCGCACATGTCAGACCTTGCTCGCCACGGCAGCAAATCCGTTTTGCCTCACGTCACTCACCACCGGAGGTACGCGCCGCGTGGATACACATACACCTGCACCTGCACGGTGGGTTTCGGAGTTCGCCGGTCCTGAGGCTCCCATTCCGGTACGTAGAGGACCTCCTGGCTCCGGGGGGCGGCGGAGGACGAGGATCCAGAGGCAGCCATGGAGAAGGCCTGAATTGGGCAGGGCCGGCCCTGGCATTCCAGAGGCCCTCGCGTGAACTGAGAAAATGGGCCCTTAAACTATATAACAGACAAAAAAAAACTTCAATGTACAGCGAAAAGTCATTAGAAAAGCAAGCGTAAATTTCATTAGCAAATATGGTCTTAATACACCACGGTCCACGGATATATCAGATGATTACAAGATTAGGATACACTCTCCAACAACCCACAAGTCTTGTCTGAACTCTTAACTAAAATTGTTCTCAATTCTTGATCCAACACGATAGAAGCTACAACTCCAGCTCTAGCAGTCCATCCACAAACGTGCATCAGCAAACATCAGGAGCCACCTGAAAAATACACAAAAAAGAAGTGAATGGCATACTCAAGAGAAGCGACACCTTCGAGCATTTTTAGAGGCAAAATCACTAATAATAGTGTCAAGATCAATGTTGTCCAACATATCTTTCTCAATACAGCACATGGCCAAGCCATTCAATCTCTCTTGTGACATAGTTGATCTCAAATAGTTCTTTAGTCATTTTAGTTTTGAAAAACTTCTTTCAGCAGATGCTACAGTAACAGGAACAGTTAAGAGGATTCGATAAGCAATGGACACATTTTGATAGCAATCTGCAGCTCTAACAAAATCAAAAATCTCATCTGCTGACATTAATCTATTCGGTAAAGTCATTTGAAGCACTCTTAGTTCAGAACAGAAATCATCTAAATTAACATCTGACGAGCTACCATGAGAATACGTATTTGAAAATTTAGTGCAACATTCTGTAAGTTCTTTATCATCCAAAGACTTCAACTTTTTGGAGTTGAACAAGAAACCAAATATACTTTCAAATGACTTCAAATCCTCAAATCTTTTGGTTAGTGAAGCAATCGCTACATCTATCATGACTAGAAAATATTTAACTCTAAACGACTCCTCCTCGGCTGCTTGTGCTTCTGCATTTATAACATTTTCTTCATCGTCATTATTTTCATCAAAGTGTCTTTTTCTCGTAACACGACGTTTCGTCAGAAATCTAGGTTCAATATCCATGGCAGATGCAATAGATTTTGCAATATTTAAGCTAGATGTAAAGCCATCAGTTCTGTACTTCTGGAAAAATGAGATTGCACCTTCAATTTGCTTAAGGGTAATGTCAATGCAAACAAATTTAGACTGCAACTTCTTACTTATAGTGTTTATGGTAAATAAAACGTCATGCCAAATGACCATACCAAGTAAAAGTTCAAAATTCTTAAGTGCAGTAACCAAAGAATGTGCATCGCTCTTAGTTTTTGGGTCATCACTAGAAGTTCTTTCCAATTCCAATAAAGCTAACAATATCTGAGGAGCTTGATACCGAATAGCATGGACACTTTTTATTCGACTCTCCCAGCGAGTATCACACAAAGGTTTCAAAGTTAGATCTTTAAATTTATTAACCAATACCTCCCATCTTTTAGTAGAACCCGAAAACAATGTATAAATTCGTTGCACAACTCCAAAGAAGGTCATAGCTTTGCTACATGATTTTGCCATGTCACAAAGTGTAAGATTGAGGCTATGACAGGAACATGGCATGTACAATGCTCTAGGATTTATTTCAAGCAAACGTGTTTTAACACCTTGATGTTTTCCTTTCATGTTAGAACCATTATCGTAGCCTTGACCTCTAACATCATTAACATTCAAATCAAGAGATTTAAGGGCGCCTACTAACTCATTGAAGAGTCCTAGTCCAGATGTATCATCTACCTTCAAGAACTCCAGAAAATACTCTTCTATTTTTGTAGTGTTACTGGACATGTTTACACACCTCACAATTAGAGTCATTTGTTCTTGATGGCTTACATCAGGGGTACAGTCTAGAATTACAGAGAAATATTTGGCATCCTTAATTATCCTTATGATAGTGTTTTTAACACCTTGTGCAAGAATATCAATCAGCTCATTTTGAATCTTATGGCCAAGATAGTGATGATGAATTTCACTATTTTGAATACGCCTAATATGGTCCTGCATTATAGGATCAAATTCTGCCATCATTTCTATTATTCCCAAAAAGTTACCATTGTTATCTTGATAAAGTTTCTCATTCGATCCTCGAAAAGCCAAATTATGTTTAGCAAGAAACTTCACAGCAGCAACAATTCTTATTAAAACTTGTCTCCATCGCTCTTTTTCTTTTGCAATTTCTTGCTGCAAATTTTTGTCAATTGTTTGATTTTTATTTAGTCTCAGCCTTACCTCATTCCAAGTATTCATGTTAGTGATATGCTCAATACTATTCTCATGAAGTTTGAGCCTCTGGCTAAGATGTTGCCAATCACTTAGTCCCTCAGATGCTAACAGACTTTTGTTACCTTCCGATTTGAACAATTTGCAGCAAAAACAGTAAACTTTATTCGCATCCTTAGAGTACACCAACCATTTCCTATCACTAACCTCCCCATTACTTAGATTTCTTGAGTAGTAGGCATTTGAAAAATGCCTACCGTTATCATCTGGATGATACACAAGATTTAAATCCCTTGTAGGCCCTTTCTCTATTAGAATGTCTCTTGATTTATTGTCAAGAATTTCCCAAGTTCTAGGGTCATAAATATCTAAACTAGAAGATTTGTGTTCATCTTCTTTAGGATTTTCAGTATCAGAAACATTTTCATGGCCACCCAAATTTGTAGAATCGTCAATGTCAACATTTTCCTCGACTAAGTTTTCATCAAATTGTTCTTCTTCAACACTATGAACAGCTAATACCTCTGGATTCTCGGCAGTGGATTTTTTAAAAACGAAATTATGAATAGCACCCTTTTGAGTTCCAATGAATTCATCTACAAGTTTCTTCTTTTTTCTTTTCGCACAACCAGATAAATGCTTTTTTTGCAACATGGTTACAGAAAAATGGAGAGAGAACACCTGAAATCTTGTCTTCTTGAATCCTGTTCTTGGCTTGGAGTAAATAGAAGAAATCCCAGTATCCCACGCTGCTCTACACTGCTCTAGATTGCCATGGCCGGCCCTAGAATCAAGCAGGTTAAACATCAGCACATCAATCCATCATAAACAGAAAATAGACAAGGGGAAAATTGAGATGCAAAAAAAAGGGGGGGGGGAGGGAATTGAGATGCAAAAAATTAGGAGGACGTGCCTGGACTCCACCTCCACGTCTCCACTATCCACCGCCGGACAGTTGGATCTTGACCGGCTCGCCTCTGCGGATTCGTGTTCCTGCCAGGGCACAGGGTGTGTCGCCGCTGGCCGGCTTGCCTCTGTGGATCCCTTCGCCGGGGCCCTTGGGGTATTTGTAGGATGCAAAGAAACCCACTGAAGTGTGATACTAACGGAAAATACATTAATTAGCTTGGGGAGTTGGGGTCGTGGCCTCTTAGGAACTCGGGCAAGGGGCAATGAATTGGATTTGGGGAAGAGGAAGAAGTTGAGAATGGGAAGGAGTCGAGCCAGAGTTAAGGAGACGATTGGTTTGCAGCTGGCGGCGTGTTTCTGGGGGACTGGCAGAGACGGCGTGGCTGCTCCCTTCTTCATGGGCTGGGCTATTTCGCCTGTGTACTAGTACTATTTTTCTTTTTGTGAATATACTGTATATACTATACATGCACAAGGTATGGGCCCCTGCTCGGGCTGGGCCCTAGGCCGTCGCACTCGCCGCCATGGCCCAGGGCCGGCCCTGCATGGTCTTGATATAGGGAAAGAATGTCCATGGTCTCATCTCGGAGGGAATACGCCACGTGATAAAGTCCTGGTGTAAATCTCGCTGATCTCGGTGTTGATCATGCATGTTCAAAACGATGGATATCTACCTGCACCAACCAGCAAGTAAGTTATAAGTACGACGACCCAGTATTTATTTTTGCTTTACTATTATTTTTTGTTTCTTACAGATTTGGGGAGGTTATGCATCACAATGATGGAACAGATGTGGGGCTACCTATATGCTCAATACATGGTGGTCCATATTCGATACCAACAATCATGTAATTAGCTGACCAGGGTAATCTTCCTATGTTTTTTGTATTGTGTTATTTTCTCAGTCATTTTTTCAATTCTTTCAAAAAGAATGCGTGTTGAATTGGCTGCATGTTTGTCCATATATAGGAATCTTTTGGGCTCACTACGAACTTGATTACCTTATAGAAATATTATTGCATATCTAATTATCTATTATAAATCAATAAAGGCCTCACCATCACCTTGATTCCCCTAAAGAAACCAACTGGCACAGACTGCATGTAGGTGGTCGAAGGGCTGCATGCTAGGCAATCTGCTCTTCGACCATGCATTTAAGATCGGGCAGAAAGCTCAGCACATGTTTCACTTAGGTCTGAAGATTGGATAACATCAGTGCAGATGGTTTAGGTTCTCCAAAATTATCGACAAGTTGGGATCGATATATCCATCTGCAGTGCCGAACATGGTTGGTGATCCATTTTCTTTGCCTTCTGTGCTGACAATAATTTTATATGTATCTGACCAATATTTCTCTCCATAACAACAGTTTCATTTTAATATTTTTGCTTGTGGATGAGAGATGGGAACCAAATAATGATGGTTCGAATTATTCAGAAGTAATACTGGAAAGTCGATAACGAAAAAGTAACTCCAGCAGTAAAAATACTCGGTTTTAGATATCTTCTGCTGGTGGATGGAGTAGTTAATCCTTTAAAAGGATCCTCACAGATCTTCTACTATTCCTTTTGTATATTCCGTTAAGATATTTTTCCTTTTTCATACAGCGGGGTGCTACTAATGGCAGCCAACCTGGAGGTGTATGTGTTCAGTACACTGATGGAGATCAAAATGCAAAATTATCCAGCACCCTGGCTGCAGGAGGGAAATGCTGGAATTTTATCTATTTATGGGCCTAGCCCAATAATAATTTCAGAAATTTCTAATAAATCCTAGAGGCCCACGCAGCCCATTCGTGCAAGGCAAGAGGTGGAACAAAAGTTTAGTCCCACATTGCTAGTTTAGAGGGAGTTGGACCTCTTTATAAGGGAGGTTCTTTCCCCACTTCTATGAGCATGAGAACAAGAGGGACATCCACTCGCGCTCCTCCTCCTCCGCCTCGTCCCGACGCGCCGCGGGTTGCGTGTTGCGCCGATGTCTAAATTTTTGCCACGCACGACGGGTATACGAAAGGTCACGCGGGAGCTGAAACGTTTTCTGTAGTGGACACTGAATTCGAACGGCGCGCCTCTTCGGCCGCTGCCTGTTCGTTTCGTCTCCCTCAGTTGCTTCACCTCCCGCCGCAGCCTGTTCGCGTCCTTCTCCTGTGCCTATATAAAAGAGGTCGCTCCTCTCCAGAGAGACACACCAGAAGCTCCTTTTCCTCTCGCCACAAAGTTCCGAGCACTGCGCTGCTGCTACGTTCTTCCCCATCCCGGCTTGCGGCGTGCACCGCAGGTCGGGACAGTAGGCCTCTGGAACCGCACCTTTTGAGTCCTGTACGGGAGAAGGGTGATAAGGTTTTTGGGGAGCGCTCCACGCGACTACTGGCTTCTTCATCACGGACTCCGACGACTACTTCCCCGACGACGACTTCTTCCCCGACGTCGACTACCTCAGCAACGACATGGCTGGAGAGGATGTCGACCCCAAGTCCAGTGCTTCTGCTGCTGCTGTCCCGTACGTGTTCTTACTCTTTCTGTCACAGTTCTTTGCTCTAGTTTCTGCCCTACATATGATAGGTTCTACTTCATATATATGCAACTTCATCTAGTGTCTGTTCTAGATGTGTTTAGTTCAAGTTCATATATGCAGATGCTATTTACTTTCTCTCCGTCAGATTGCATGACTTGCTTTATCGCGGCTATATTAGTCATGCTTTATCTAGTATTTCTGTTAATAAAATAATTTTGTAAATTGCTCATATTTCCAACAATCCAAAAATCTTATTATAGGCAATTTACCCCAAGTGGTTTTGCTGCTTCCATGAGACCTCCTATGTTTGAGGGTATCCACTAAAAGAGGTGGCGCGTGAGAGCAGTCTTATGGTTTCAAACCATGAGTTGCTATGACGCCACTCTTGGCAAACCTGAAGGGGAGCTTGATGCTCAACAAGCACAAGCTTTTCAGAAAATGGATACTCTTTTTAAGGCTGCTCTCTTGAGTGTTCTTGGTGAGAACATGGTTGATGCTTATGCATCAATTGATAATGGAAAAGATATGTGGGATGCACTCGAGGCCAAGTTTGGGGTCTCGGATGCTGGCACGGAGCTGTACATCATGGAGCAATTCTATGATTACAGGATGACTGAAGAGCGCTCCGTGGTTGAGCAAGCTCATGAGATACAGTCAGTTGCTAGAGAACTTGAGCACTTCAGTTGTATGCTACCGGACAAGTTTGTTGCCGAAGGTATCATCAATAAGCTTCCTCCTTCATGGAGGAACTTTGCTACCTTACTGAAGCATAAGAGGTAGGAGTTTTCTGTTCTGGATCTCATTGGCACTCTTGATGTGGAAGAAAAGGCAAGAGCAAAGGACACACGTGCTCGAGGTATTGAGGGAGGATCTAGTGCCAATCTGGTACAGAAGAAGAACTTCCAGCCCCACAAGTTCAAGAACAAGGGCAAGTTTGATGGTAAAGCAAAGTTTAATGGGAAGAACAAGGCTGTGCAACACACGAACTTCAAGAAGAAGAATGACAAGAAGAAAGGTGCTTGTCATGTGTGTGGGGATCCTGATCATTGGGCTCCTAGTTGTCCTAATCGCTATGACAAGCGTCACCCTGGGAAAGGCGGCAAGACCGCTAATGTTGTCATTGGAGACACTGACATGAAGGATGCTGGGTATGGTATATTCCCCACTATTCTTTCAGTATGTCATTCTCCTGATTGGTTGATTGACACGGGTGCTAATGTGCATGTATGCGGTGATATTTCCATGTTTTCGTCTTGTCAGACCGCAGGGACTTCAACCGTGCTGATGGGCAACGGTTCAAGTGCTTCTGTTTGTGGTGTTGGCACGGTCGATCTGAAGTTTACTTCGGGGAAGATCGTGTGGCTGAAGAACGTGCATTATGTCCCCTCCGTCAATAAAAATCTTGTTAGCGGATCTCTTCAGTGTAGAGATGGCTACAAGCTTGTCTTTGAGTCGAATAAATTTGTAATATCCAAGTATGGAACCTTCGTTGGTAAAGGCTATGAGTCAGGAGGTCTGTTTCGTTTATCCTTATCAGACGTTTGCAATAAAGTTGTTAATCATATTTGCAACAATAGTGAATCAAATGTGTGGCATTCACGTCTTTGTCATGTTAACTTTGGTTGCATGTCGCGACTAGCGAAGTTGAACTTAATCCCTAGTTTCACCACTGTCAAGGGATCTAAGTGTCAAGTGTGTGTGCAAACTAAGCAACCTCGTAAGTCTCACACGACTACGAAAACGAGAAATCTTGCACCACTCGAGCTCATACATTCAGATCTATGTGAAATGAATGGTGTTTTGACAAAAGGTGGAAAGAAATATTTCATGACATTAATTGATGACTCCACTAGATACTGCCGTGTGTATCTTCTGAAATCTAAGGATGAGGCTTTGAACTTTTTCAAGATCTATAAAGCTGAAGTGGAAAACCAACTTGATCGAAAAATCAAGAGGCTTAGGTCCGACCGTGGTGGAGAGTATTTTTCCAATGAATTTGATGCTTTTTGTGCGGAACATGGTATAATCCATGAGAGGACGCCTCCCTACTCACCTCAGTCAAATGGGGTGGCCGAAAGAAAGAACCGTACTCTAACTGATTTGGTTAACGCCATGTTAGACACATCGGGTCTCTCCAAGGCATGGTGGGGGGAGGCGATATTGACGGCATGTCATGTCCTAAACCGAGTCCCCACAAAGAACAAAGAGATAACTCCATTCGAGGAATGGGAGAAGAAAAGGTTAAAACTCTCTTATCTGCGAATATGGGGTTGTTTGGCGAAAGTCAATGTTCCAATTCCAAAGAAGCGGAAGCTTGGACCAAAGACTGTGGATTGTGTTTTCCTGGGATATGCTTTTCATAGCATTGGCTATAGATTCTTGGTTGTAAAATCCGAGGTACCTAACATGCATGTCGGTACGATCATGGAGTCGAATGATGCGACTTTCTTTGAAGATATTTTTCCCATGAAGGATATGTCTACCTCGTCTAATCAGGAGATACCTAGTTCATCGAATCAGGAACTAGTTACAATTACCGAACCTGCCATTTCGATGGAACACTTTGAAAATTTTGTGGTGGAGAACAATGAAGTTCCTACTAGAAGCAAGAGACAGAGGATTGCAAAGTCCTTTGGTGATGATTTTCTTGTGTATCTCATAGATGACACTCCCAGTTCTATTTCAGAGGCCTATGCATCTGAAGATGCTGACTACTGGAAGGAAGCGGTTCGTAGGGAGATGGATTCCATCTTGGCGAATGAAACTTGGGAGATAACTGATCGTCCTTATGGGTGCAAACCTATAGGATGCAAATGGGTATTCAAGAAGAAGCTTAGGCCTGATGGTACTATTGAAAAGTACAAGGCTCGGCTCGTGGCTAAGGGTTATACCCAAAAGGAAGGTGAAGACTTCTTTGATACTTACTCACCTGTGGCTCGACTGACCACTATTCGAGTTCTACTTTCACTAGCTGCCTCACATGGTCTTCTCGTTCATCAAATGGATGTTAAGACTGCTTTCCTAAATGAAGAGCTGGACGAGGAAATTTATATGGAACAACCAGATGGGTTTGTAATAGATGGTCAGGAAGGAAAAGTGTGCAAGTTGCTGAAGTCTTTGTATGGACTCAAGCAAGCACCCAAACAGTGGCATGAGAAGTTTGAAAGAACTTTAACAGTTGCAGGCTTTGTTGTAAACGAAGCTGACAAATGTGTGTACTATCGCCATGGTGGGGGCGAGGGTATTATCCTTTGCTTGTATGTTGATGACATACTGATTTTCGGAACAAATCTGAATGTTACAAGGAGGTCAAGGATTTCCTATCTCGCTATTTTGAGATGAAGGATTTAGGAGTGGCTGATGTCACTCTGAACATCAAGTTGTTGAGAGACGATGATGATGGGATTACATTTCTTCAATCTCACTATGTGGAAAAGATCATGAGTCGCTTTGGCTATAGTGACTGCAAGCCCTCTCCAACACCATATGATGCGAGTGTGTTACTTCGAAAAAATCGAAGAATTGCTAGAGATCAATTGAAATATTCTCAGATTATTGGCTCGCTTATGTACTTAGCCAGTGCTACAAGACCTGACATCTCTTTTGCTGTTAGCAAACTGAGTAGGTTTGTCTCAAAACCAGGAGATGTGCATTGGAAAGCTCTAGAGAGAGTTTTGCGTTATTTGAAAGGCACTGCGAATTATGGAATTCACTACACTGGGCACCCAAAGGTGCTTGAAGGGTATAGTGACTCAAACTGGATCTCAGATGCTGATGAGATAAAGGCCACGAGCGGTTATGTATTCAGTCATGGAGGTGGCGCTGTTTCTTGGAAGTCTTGCAAGCAGACCATCTTAACGAGGTCAACAATGGAAGCAAAACTCACAGCACTAGATACAGCTACGGTCGAAGCAGATTGGCTTCGCCGGCTCTTGAATGACTTGTCGGTTGTTGAGAAACCTGTACCGGGTATCCTTATGAACTGCGACAATCAAACTGTGATCACGAAAGTGAGCAGCTCAAAGGATAACATGAAGTCATCAAGACACGTTCAGAGAAGGTTAAAGTCTGTCAGGAAAATGAGAAACTCCGAAGTTATTGCATTGGATTATATCCAAACGTCTAAAAATCTGGCAGATCCTTTTACTAAGGGTCTATCACGTAATGTGATAGATAATGCATCGAGGGAGATGGGTATGAGACCCACAATATGAGTTGTTCACAGTGATAACCTATTCTTTGTGATCGGAGATCCCATGAATTAGATGTGGAAGACAAGCTGTTGATCAACTGAGAGGAGAGTATCCTTACTATTAACAATACCACTTCATGAAGATGCAATACTCTCCTAAACTGTATGGCAGGTTGATGTATATCTTAATGTGTTCTAAGTGGTTCATTTAAGCAGAGATGTTGTCCTGCAGAACATCTTTTGAAGAACACACCTATATGAGTCTGATTGTTAAACGTCGCAATCTATGAGAGTAGGGTTCTCTCTAGTAAACTCATGAAAGGTCTCGGAGTATGATGCATAAGCTCCACCCGCCGGGAAGACCCACGGTAGCCACGTATCGGTCAAGGCTTTATGTGAAGCTAGATTCGCAGAAAACTTGCCGTTCAAGGCCCAGTCCACTGTTCAAGTTGCTTACTAGTGTAGCATAGAGTTCTAGGTGGAAGTTCAACTTAACAGTCTCCACTGCAGTACCGGTATATAAAATAGTGTTTTGGAACTAAAGGCAAATTCTATGTGCCTCTAGGATCTGGTGGGGATTGCTGGAATTTTATCTATTTATGGGCCTAGCCCAATAACAATTTCAGAAATTCCTAATAAATCCTAGAGGCCCACGCAGCCGATTCGTGCAAGTCAAGAGGTGGAACAAAAGTTTAGTCCCACATTGCTAGTTTGGAGGGAGTTGGACCTCTTTATAAGGGAGGTTCTTTCCCCACTTGTATGAGCATGAGAACAAGAGGGACATCCACGCGCGCTCCTCCTCCGCCGCCCGCCTTGCCACGCCTCGTCACGACGCGCCGCGCCGCGGGTTGCGGGAATGAGCTGATGTCTAAATTTTTGCACGCACGACGGGTATACAAAAGGTCACGCGGGAGCTGAAACGTTTTCTGTAGTGGACACTGAATTCGAACGGCGCGCCTCTTTGGCCGCTGCCTGTTCGTTTCGTCTCCCTCAATTGCTTCACCTCCCGCCGCAGCCTGTTCGCGTCCTTCTCCTGTGCCTATATAAGAGAGGTCGCTCCTCTCCAGAGAGACACACCAGAAGCTCCTTTTCCTCTCGCTACAAAGTTCCGAGCACTGCGCTGCTGCTACGTTCTTCCCCATCCCGGCTTGCGGCGTGCACCGCAGGTCGGGACAGTAGGCCTCCGGAACCGCACCTTTTGAGTCATGTACGGGAGAAGGGTGATAAGGTTTTTGGGAGCGCTCTGCGCGACTACTGGCTTCTTCATCACGGACTCCGACGACTACTTCCCCGACGACGACTTCTTCCCCGACGTCGACTACCTCAGCAACGACATGGCTGGAGAGGATGTCGACCCCAAGTCCAGTGCTTCTGCTGCTGCTGTCCCGTACGTGTTCTTGCTCTTTCTGTCACAGTTCTTTGCTCTAGTTTCTGCCCTACATATGATAGGTTCTACTTCATATATGCAACTTCATCTAGTGTCTGTTCTAGATGTGTTTAGTTCAAGTTCATATATGCAGATGCTATTTACTTTCTCTCCGTCAGATTGCATGACTTGCTTTATCGTGGCTATATTAGTCATGCTTTATCTAGTATTTCTGTTAATAAAATCATTTGGTAAATTGCTCATATTTCCAACAGGAAATGGTGAAGAAAACGATCAGATTGAGTGTCGATTTCGGGCAGAAAAGGATCGACGAACTGGGATTAATATGGTATTCAACAGGCAACCGCATGGACTGAAACTAGAAGGAAGAAAATAGCAGGATTGATTATAAGGTTTAGTTGCTTCGATCTCCCTCCTCTATATGGCGCTTCTGTCCCCCTACCCATGTGTCTATATTAGGGAGATAGGATATCGAATAGCAAAAAGCAGATAGCCAATATAATATGCTCAACCATGTATTGGTGTTTTAATGCACGCCTTGCATGCATGTCTAGATTTTTCTTTTTATTTCACCAGATGGAATAGCAAAGAGGTGCAAAGAAAGATCGAATATCAAAGAGAAAATGATGTAACCTTTAAGAAGATGAGCATCAAGTATTGCTGTGGTGGCGGTTGGTGTGTACCATCACCACTAGGTTTCACCTTCAGAGTTCATTTTCCCTTCTAATTTTCTTATTGTGGGATGTAAGTTGTTATCCATTGAGATTACCTATCAAAAAAATTTCTTCGTTGAGATTTCACATTTGTCTTACAGGAATTTCTAGACGCAAAAGACAACCTCTAGGATTTAAAGCTTCAGATTTTATATTTCACGTTCAGAATACAAAATTCAGTGCGTTGGAATTGCATCATACTGATTTATAGTGATGATTGGGAGTCCTAGCAAGTATTAAAATTAGTATTGCACGACAAGTGGGAATTAACCTGCTTTCAGAAGACAAAATGAGTCCTGAGTAAGTATAACATGGACGCCCTGAAGATTGTGTTTATATATAGGAAGTTGATTTCCGTCATAGCACGACAATACTGTGTTAGGATACAAATGAAACAAGAAAGTGTGAATGATATTCTTAAATACATGCAGTGAAACTTAAATTAGTTGTTTAAGATTGTCAAGAAAATATTCTGGTGAATATAAGAAGTTAGCAGTTTTCCATTACCTGTGTACGCCGATATTTTTGTGTTATTTTCGTTCAGATGATATACAAAATACTCGGTTCGCATCAAAGCATGGTAGTTGCATAATATGTACTATAATAATCTAAAAAGCATGTTGGCTAATGCTTTGGTCATGATGTTCGTTAATATGATTCTTTATATGCAGCAACATTACCCAATAGACTGGCACATTACATTGAGATTCTGATAAGATTTACTATTTGTTAATTAGTACTGCAACACTATGTTTGAGATAAGATTTTTTGTACAGAGCCAAGTGTAGAAAGAACATTATTTCTATTATTTGGTATCTTCGAATTGTATGTGATGAAATGACTAACATTAGGAGTTTTATGTAGTACAGATTATCATTCTGTGGTACCACTTTGGGATTATCTTATGGCATGCTACTATAACATCACTATCTGTTTTGGACTATATGTTATAGTATGATATTGGTTTCTTAATAGTTCAATTTATGTAAAGAGCAATATATACTAGCCCGTGTGAATGCACGGGCCGTCGGCTAGTTGTAAATAATGGCGGGCAGGACATGTCACCCGTCACTGTTAATTTTTCAAAAGAGCAGTGGTGGTTGACAGGACATGCTCGTCGCAGTTACGGGCATATGTGTGGCGAGCGTTGGCCAGCAACCGCTACAACTAGGCTCTTTCAAATATTCTCACTAGCTGAAAACTGTAGTGGCGAGTGCGAGAAAAGTGCCCGTCTTTGGCGTGTGGGTAAGCAGTAGGCGCCCGCCACAACTGTATTTTGGCAAGCGCGTCAATTAAATCAAATTTTGGATAAGTTTGATGTGACGGGTGCTTGTTATTGCCTGCCACTGCTCTCGACGGACAATTCCACTTCTGCGCCCGCCCGTAACCGTCCACACACCAACATTCATTTCCACTGTTTCGTCTTTCTCTCTGCCATTTCCTCTCCTTCATCCCCTTCCTCGCCGTCCTGCGGCTCGACCGCCACCGCCGTCCCTTCGACCAGCTGGCGGCGCCTTCCACGTGTCTGACGCCGTGAGCACCACCGGATATTTGCTCGCCCCTCCGACGGCGAAAGAGCAGATAAGACATTCTCCTCTCATGGTTGGTCCGCTATCACATGCCCATCCACCTCGATGTAATCCTGGCGAGTTGATGGCTTTGTTAATTCAAAACCGGACGAGGTTCGAGCCTTTTCTATGGCAGGGCCTGTGCCTTTCCCCTAAATGATCGAGGGATGAAATTCTTTGTGCGAGTCCGTTAGCAAAGGCGTGAAACAGCTTAGTGTCCCTATCCATTCTCAGTCTCACTGCCACCTATTTCCTTGCCCTGCCGCCGCCACCTCCGGTGGACGAACACTAGATGTGAGGTGAGAATAATAATTGGCTTATATATAAGAGAGAATGACCGTTGTGAGCAAAAGAAAGCCAGATAACTGTGCTTCAGGGGAGACCATAGTTTGCAGTTTTCACCTGTTGCAATTCGCACAAGATTTTATTGATTGAAAACAACAACAATTCACAGCCTCACTCAGCTGTGTGAACAGCTAGCTGATCATTACACTCTCGAGCCTAAACATGCCCCGCCAGATACCTAAGCCACGCCGCCATTCGAGCGAGCGCGCTCGCCGGTGGACAGCCGGAGCTTCCGGTAGTCGTCGTAGTAGAACGGCTGGAACCGGCGCGGGTATTGCGCGTTGACGAACGCCTCCGGCGCTTCACACCCTGTCGTCCTTGGGCGCGAGCAGGAACAGGGCGATGGAGATGTGCGGCACCGCCGCCACGCACTTCACCCGGTGCTTCACGGTGTGCAGCCTCCCGTTGCTCCACGCCTGAAGCACAAGACGGGTTGCTCACTCGGACAAAGAGTCTCAGCGCACCGGACGGAAACGAAGACGCCAAGAATTTTTGTTAAACATAGGATTTGTGGAAACTGGCTCAACCCTCTTGGGGTGGCCTATCACATATATTTATAAGGTTACACAATATACAGATTACACAGTTGGGCTACGTTACAAAGTCTAACACCCTCCCTCAATCTCAACTGACTCGTGATGCATCTAGGAGGTTGAGATTGCGCCTACAGACCTCGAACATGGGAGAAGGTAGAGGCTTGGTGAAGATGTCGGCAAGTTGATCCTTCAAAGAGATAAACTTGATCTGTAGTAGGTTCTGTGCAACACGTTCCCTCACAAAATGATAGTCAATTTCAATGTGTTTGGTTCGTGTATGGCACACCGGGTTTGTCGAAAGAAACGTAGCACCGATGTTGTCACACCAAAGAACTGGAGGATGCGACTGGGAGGTTCCCAGCTCTCGAAGTAAAGACTCGGTCCAGATAAGCTCAGCAGTCACATTGGCAACTGCTTTGTACTCGGCTTCTGTGCTGCTGCGAGAAACAGTGGTTTGCTTGCGTGCACTCCAGGCGATCAAATTAGGATCCAAAAATACAGCATATCCCCCCGTGGATCGCCTGTCATCCGGACACCCAGCCCAATCAGCATCTGAAAACGCAGATAGAACGGCAGAGGAACTAGGTCGCAGATGAAGACCATAGGAGACAGTGAGACGCACATAACGAAGAATGCGCTTCACAGCAGACCAGTGCACATCAGTAGGTGAATGAAGATACTGGCATACCCTGTTAACCGCAAAGGAAAGATCAGGGTGTGTGATCGTCAGATACTGCAGGCCACCAACAATACGCCGATACTCCGTGGCATCCGTAGGAGACAGAATAGTACCAGCAGTAGCCGAGAGCTTGTCAGTGGAGGACATTGGTGTGGGGGATGGCTTACACTTGAGCATACCAGCGCGCCGCAAGAGGTCAAAGGAGTACTTCTTCTGGGTGAGAGCTAAGCTGCCGCGAGACTGATGCGCAACTTCAATACCCGAGAAGAAGTGTAGCTGTCCCAAATCCTTAACCGCGAAATCTCTGCCAAGTGCAGTCACAAGAGAGTCAGCAGCCGTTGCAGAGGAGCTGACCAGAATGATATCATCCACGTACACAAGCAAATACACAGTCACACTGGGGCGCTGAAATAAGAACAATGAGCTGTCAGCTATCGACGAAACGAAGCCATGAGTACGAAGAGCCGAAGCAAGGCGAGCATGCCAGGCACGGGGCGCCTGCTTCAGTCCATAGAGAGCCTTCGTCAGACAACAGAGATGATGAGGCTGAGCGTGATCAACAAACCCTGGTGGCTACCACATGTAAACCTCCTCTTCAAGCAGCCCATGAAGAAAAGCATTCTGCACGTTGAGCTGTCGAAGAGACCAACCACGAGAGACTGCAAGAGACAGGAGAAGCCGAATAGTAGTAGGTTTTACAACGGGGTTGAATGTGTCCTCATAGTCCAGACCCTGACGCTGTTTAAACCCCTTAGCCACAAGACGCGCCTTGTAGCGCTCAATAGATCCATCTGCATGTCTCTTGACTTTAAAATGTTGGAAATATGCCCTAGAGGCAATAATAAATTGGTTATTATTATATTTCCTTGTTCATGATAATCGTTTATTATCCATGCTAGAATTGTATTGATAGGAAACTCAGATGCATGTGTGGATACATAGACAACACCATGTCCCTAGTAAGCCTCTAGGAGACTAGCTCGTTGATCAATAGATGGTTACGGTTTCCTGACCATGGACATTGGATGTCGTTGATAACGGGATCACATCATTAGGAGAATGATGTGATGGACAAGACCCAATCCTAAGCCTAGCACAAGATCGTGTAGTTCGTTTGCTCAGAGCTTTTCTAATGTCAAGTATCATTTCCTTAGACCATGAGATTGTGCAACTCCCGGATACCGTAGGAATGCTTTGGGTGTGCCAAACGTCACAACGTAACTGGGTGGCTATAAAGGTGCACTACAGGTATCTCCGAAAGTGTCTGTTGGGTTGGCACGAATCGAGACTGGGATTTGTCACTCCGTGTAAACGGAGAGGTATCTCTGGGCCCACTCGGTAGGACATCATCATAATGTGCACAATGTGACCAAGGAGTTGATCACGGGATGATGTGAGTTACGGAACGAGTAAAGAGACTTGCCGGTAACGAGATTGAACAAGGTATAGGGATACCGACGATCGAATCTCGGGCAAGTAACATACCGATAGACAAAGGGAATTGCATACGGGATTGATTGAATCCCCGACATCGTGGTTCATCCGATGAGATCATCGTGGAACATGTGGGAGCCAACATGGGTATCCAGATCCCGCTGTTGGTTATTGACCGGAGAACGTCTCGGTCATGTCTGCATGGTTCCCGAACCCGTAGGGTCTACACGCTTAAGGTTCGATGACGCTAGGGTTATAGGGAAAGTATGTACGTGGTTACCGAATGTTGTTCGGAGTCCCGGATGAGATCCCGGACGTCACGAGGAGTTCCGGAATGGTCCGGAGGTAAAGATTTATATATGGGAAGTCCTGTTTTGGTCACCGGAAAAGTTTCGGGTGAAATCGGTAATGTACCGGGACCACCGGGAGGGTCCCGGGGGTCCACCAAGTGGGGCCACCAGCCCCAGAAGGCTGCGTGGGCCAAGTGTGGGAGGGGACCAGCCCCAGGTGGGCTGGTGCGCCCCCCCACCAAGGCCCAAGGCGCATGGGAGAGTGGGAGGGGGCAAACCCTAGGTCCAGATGGGCCTTAGGGCCCATCTAGTGGGGCGCCCCCCTCTCCTCCCCTTGGCCGCCCCCCTTGATGGGATCTAGGGCTGGCCGCCTCCTCTTGGGGGTGGAAACCCTAAGGGGGGCGCAGCCCCCTCCCCCCCTATATATAGTTGAGGTTTGGGCTGCCCAAGACACACGAGAACGTCTCTCTTTCGGTGCAGCCCTACCCCTCTCCCTCCTCCTCCTCTCCCGCGGTGCTTGGCGAAGCCCTGCGGGATTGCCACGCTCCTCCACCACCACCACGCCGTCGTGCTGCTGCTGGATGGAGTCTTCCCCAACCTCTCCCTCTCTCCTTGCTGGATCAAGGCGTGGGAGACGTCACCGGGCTGCACGTGTGTTGAACGCGGAGGCACCGTTCTTCGGTGCTTAGATCGGAATCAACCGCGATCTGAATCGCTACGAGTACGACTCCCTCATCCGCGTTCTTGCAACGCTTCCGCATCGCGATCTACAAGGGTATGTAGATGCACTCCCCTTCCCCTCGTTGCTAGATTACTCCATAGATTGATCTTGGTGATGCGTAGAAAATTTTGAATTTCTGCTACGTTCCCCAACAGTGGCATCATGAGCTAGGTCTATGCGTAGTTTCTATGCACGAGTAGAACACAAAGTAGTTGTGGGCGTAGATGTTGCCAATTCTTCTTGCCGCTACTAGTCTTATCTTGTTTCGGCGGCATTGTGGGATGAAGCGGCCCGGACCGACCTTACACGTACGCTTACGTGAGACAGGTTCCACCGACTGACATGCACTAGTTGCATAAGGTGGCTAGCGGGTGTCTGTCTCTCCCACTTTAGTCGGAACGGATTCGATGAAAAGGGTCCTTATGAAGGGTAAATAGAAATTGGCATATCACGTTGTGGTTTTACGTAGGTAAGAAACGTTCTTGCTAGAAACCTATACAAGCCACGTAAAAACTTGCAACAACAATTAGAGGACGTCTAACTTGTTTTTGCAGCATGTGCTATGTGATGTGATATGGCCAGAAGATGTGATGAATGATATATGTGATGTATGAGATTGATCATATTCTTGTAATAGGAATCACGACTTGCATGTCGATGAGTATGACAACCGGCAGGAGCCATAGGAGTTGTCTTTATTTTTTGTATGACCTGCGTGTCATTGAATAACGCCATGTAAATTACTTTACTTTATTGCTAAGCGCGTTAGCCATAGAAGTAGAAGTAATCGTTGGCGTGACAACTTCATGAAGACACAATGATGGAGATCATGATGATGGAGATCATGGTGTCATGCCGGTGACAAAGATGATCATGGTGCCCCGAAGATGGAGATCAAAGGAGCAAAATGATATTGGCCATATCATGTCACTATTTGATTGCATGTGATGTTTATCATGTTATGCATCTTATTTGCTTAGAACGACGGTAGTAAGTAAGATGATCCCTCACTAAAATTTCAAGAGACGTGTTCCCCCTAACTGTGCACCGTTGCGAAGGTTCGTTGTTTCGAAGCACCACGTGATGATCGGGTGTGATAGATTCTAACGTTCGAATACAACGGGTGTTGACGAGCCTAGCATGTACAGACATGGCCTCGGAACACATGCAAAACACTTAGGTTGACTTGACGAGCCTAGCATGTACAGACATGGCCTCGGAACACAAGAGACCGAAAGGTCGAACATGAGTCGTATAGTAGATACGATCAACATGGAGATGTTCACCGATGATGACTAGTCCGTCTCACGTGATGATCGGACACGGCCTAGTTTGACTCGGATCATGTATCACTTAGATGACTAGAGGGATGTCTATCTGAGTGGGAGTTCATTAATCAGATGAACTTCATTATCATGAACATAGTCAAAAGGTCTTTGCAAATTATGTCATACGCTTTAGTTCTACTGTTTAAGATATGTTCCTAGAGAAAATTTAGTTGAAAGTTGGTAGTAGCAATTATGCGGACTGGGTCCGTAAACTGAGGATTGTCCTCATTGCTGCACAGAAGGCTTATGTCCTTAATGCACCGCTCGGTGTGCTGAACCTCAGCGTCGTCTGTAGATGTTGCGAAACATCTGACATACACGTTTTGATGACTACGTGATAGTTCAGTGCGTAATGCTAACGGTTTAGAATTGTGGCACCAAAGACGTTTTTGAAACGTCGCAGAACATATGAGATGTTCCGAAGACTGAAATTGGGATTTCAGACTAGTGCCCACGTCAAGAGGTATGAGACCTCTGACAAGTTTCTTAAGCCTGCAAACTAAGGGAGAAAAGCTCAATCGTTGAGCATGTGCTCAGATTGTCTGAGTACCACAATCGCTTGAATCGAGTGGGAGTTAATCTCCCAGATGAGATAGTGATGGTTCTCCATAGTCACTGCCACCAAGCTAGTAGAGCTTCGTGATGAACTATAACATATCAGGGATAGTTATGATGATCCTTGAGCTATTCGCGATGTTTGACACCGCGAGAGTAGAAATCAAGAAGGAGCATCAATTGTTGATGGTTAGTAAAACCACTAGTTTAAGAAGGGCAAGGGCAAAAGGGATACTTCATGAAACAGCAAGTCGTTTGCTGCTCTAGTGAAGAATCCCAAGGTTGAACCCAAACCCGAGACTAAGTGCTTCTGTAATGAGAGGAACGGTCACTGAAGCAGTACTACCCTAGATACTTGGTAGATGAGAAGGCAGGCAAGGTCGACAGAAGTATATTGGATATACATTATATGAATGTGTACTTTACTAGTACTCCTAGCAGCACCAGGGTATTAGATACCGGTTCGGTTGCTAAGTGTTAGTAACTCGAAATAAAAGCTGCGGAATAAACGGAGACTAGCTAAAGGTGAGATGACGATATGTGTTGGAAGTGTTTCCAAGGTTGATGTGATCAAGCATCGCATGCTCCCTCTACCATCGAGATTTGGTGTTTGCGTTGAGCATGATTGGATTATGTTTATCGCAATACGGTTATTCATTTAAGGAGAATAATGGTTACTCTGTTTATTTGAATAATACCTTCAATGGTCTTGCACCTAAAATGAATCTCGATCGTAGTGATACACATGTTCATGCCAAAAGATATAAATAGTAATGATAGTACCACATACTTGTGGCACTGCCACTTGAGTCATATTGGTATAGAACGCATGAAGAAGCTCCATGTAGATGGATCTTTGGACTCACTCGTTTTTGAAAAGATTGAGACATGCGAACCATGTCTATTGGTATATATGCATGAAGAAACTCCATGCAGATGGATCGTTTGGACTCACTTGATTTTGAATCACTTGAGACATGCAAATCATACCACATGGGCAAGATGACTGAAAGCCTCGTTTTCAGTAAGATGGAACAAGAGAGCAACTTATTGGAAGTAATACATTTTGATGTATGCAGTCCAATGAGTGCTGAGGCATGCAGTGGATATCGTTATGTTCTTACTTCACAGATGATTTGAGTAGATGCTGAGTGTATTTACTTGATGAAACACAAGTCTGAATTATTGAAAGGTTCAAGTAATTTCAGAGTGAAGTTGAAGATCGTCGTGACAAGAGGATAAAATGTCTGTGATATGATCATAGAGATGAGTATCTGAGTTACGAGTTTGGCACACAATTAAGACATTGTGGAAAGTGTTTCACAATTAATACCGCCTGGAACACCATAGTGTGATGGTGTGTCCGAACATCATAACTGCACCCTATTGGATATGGTGCATACCATGATGTCTCTTATCGAATTACCACTATCGTTTATGGGTTAGGCATTAGAGACAACCGCATTCACTTTAAAAGGGGCACCACGCAATTCCGTTGAGACGACACCGTTTAGAGAAACCTAAGTTGTCGTTTCTTAAAAGTTTGGGGCTGCGATGCTTATGTGAAAAAGTTTCAGGCTGATAAGCTCGAACCCAAAGCGGATAAATGCATCTTCATAGAATACCCAAAACAGTTGGGTATACCTCCTATTTCAGATCTGGAAGCAAAAGTAATTGCTTCTAGAAACGAGTCCTTTCTCGAGGAAAAGTTTCTCTCGAAAGAATTGAGTGGGAGGATGGTGGAGACTTGATAAGGTTATTGAACCGTCACTTCAACTAGTGTGTAGCAGGGCACAGGAAGTTGTTCCTGTGGCACCTACACCAATTGAAGTGGAAGCTTATGATAGTGATCATGAAACTTCGGATCAAGTCACTACCAAACCTCGTAGGACGACGAGGATGCGTACTACTTCAGAGTGGTACGTGATCCTGTCTTGGAAGTCATGTTGTTGGACAACATGAACCTACGAGCTATGGAGAAGCGATGGTGGGCCCATATTCCGACAAATGGTTAGAAGCCATGAAATCCGAGATAAATGGATCTTTGAGAAGAAGACGGACGTGGACGGTAATGTTACCGTCTATGAAGCTCGACTTGTGGCAAAGAGTATTTCCACAAGTTCAAGGAGTTGACTACGATGAGATTTTCTCATCCGTAGCGATGCTTAAGTCCGTCGGAATCATGTTAGCATTAGCTGCATTTATGAAATCTGGCAGATGGATGTCAAAACAAGTTTCCTTACCAGTTTTCGTAAGGAAAGGTTGTATGTGATACAATCAGAAAGGTTTTGTCGATCCTAAGGATGCTAAAAGGTATGCTAGCTCCAGCGATCCTTCCATGGATTAGAGCAAGCATCTCGGAGTCAGAATATACGCTTTGATGGAGTGATCAAAGTTTTTGGGTTTATACAAAGTTTGTTAGAAACTTGTATTTACAATAAAGTGAGTGGGAGCGCTACAACATTTCTGATAAGTATATGTGAATGACATATTGTTGATCCGAAATGATGTAAAATTTCTGGAAAGCATAAAGGGTTGTTTGAAAGGAGTTTTTCAAAGGAAGACCTGGATAAAGCTGCTTACATATTGGGCATCAAGATCTATAGAGATAGATCAAGACGCCCGATGATACTTTCAAAGAACGCACACCTTGACATGATTTTGAAAGAGTTCAAAATAGATCAGCAAAGAAGGAGTTCTTGGCTGTGTTACAAGGTGTGAGTATTGAGTAAGACTCAAGACCTGACCACAGCAGAAGAGAGAGAAAGGACGAAGGTCGTCCCCTATGCTTTAGACGTAGGCTCTACAGTATGCTATGCTGTGTACCGCACATGAAGTGTGCCTTGCCATGAGTTGGTCAAGGGGTACAATAGTGATCCGGGAATGGATCACATGACAGCGGTCGAACTTATCCTTAGTATCTAGTGGACTAAGGAATTTTCTCGATTATGGAGGTGAAAAGGAGTTCGTCGTAAAGGGTTACGTCGATGCGAACTTTGACACTAATCCGGATGACTCTGAGTAGTAAACCGGATTCGTATAGTAGAGCAATTATTTGAAATGGCTCCAAATAGCGCGTGGTAGCATCCACAAGATGACATAGATATTCGTAAAGCACACACGGATCTGAAAGGTTCAGACCCGTTGACTAATAACCTCTCTCACAAGCATAACATGATCAAACCAGAACTCATTGAGTGTTAATCACATAGTGATGTGAACTAGATTGTTGACTCTAGTAAACTCTTTGGATGTTGGTCACATGGTGATGTGACCTGTGAGTGTTAATCACATGGTGATGTGAACTAGATTATTGACTCTAGTGCAAGTGGGAGACTGTTGGAAATATGCCCTAGAGGCAATAATAAATAGGTTATTATTATATTTCCTTGTTCATGATAATCGTTTATTATCCATGCTAGAATTGTATTGATAGGAAACTCAGATACATGTGTGGATACATAGACAACACCATGTCCCTAGTAAGCCTCTAGTTGACTAGCTCGTTGATCAATAGATGGTTACGGTTTCCTGACCATGGACATTGGATGTCGTTGATAACGGGATCACATCATTAGGAGAATGATGTGATGGACAAGACCCAATCCTAAGCCTAGCACAAGATCGTGTAGTTCGTTTGCTCAGAGCTTTTCTAATGTCAAGTATCATTTCCTTAGACCATGAGATTGTGCAACTCCCGGATACCGTAGGAATGCTTTGGGTGTGCCAAACGTCACAACGTAACTGGGTGGCTATAAAGGTGCACTACGGGTATCTCCGAAAGTGTCTGTTGGGTTGGCACGAATCGAGACTGGGATTTGTCACTCCGTGTAAACGGAGAGGTATCTCTGGGCCCACTCGGTAGGACATCATCATAATGTGCACAATGTGACCAAGGAGTTGATCACGGGATGATGTGAGTTACGGAACGAGTAAAGAGACTTGCCGGTAACGAGATTGAACAAGGTATAGGGATACCGACGATCGAATCTCGGGCAAGTAACATACCGATAGACAAAGGGAATTGCATACGGGATTGATTGAATCCCCGACATCGTGGTTCATCCGATGAGATCATCGTGGAACATGTGGGAGCCAACATGGGTATCCAGATCCCGCTGTTGGTTATTGACCGGAGAACGTCTCGGTCATGTCTGCATGGTTCCCGAACCCGTAGGGTCTACACGCTTAAGGTTCGATGACGCTAGGGTTATAGGGAAAGTATGTACGTGGTTACCGAATGTTGTTCGGAGTCCCGGATGAGATCCCGGACGTCACGAGGAGTTCCGGAATGGTCCGGAGGTAAAGATTTATATATGGGAAGTCCTGTTTTGGTCACCGGAAAAGTTTCGGGTGAAATCGGTAATGTACCGGGACCACCGGGAGGGTCCCGGGGGTCCACCAAGTGGGGCCACCAGCCCCAGAAGGCTGCGTGGGCCAAGTGTGGGAGGGGACCAGCCCCAGGTGGGCTGGTGCGCCCCCCCACCAAGGCCCAAGGCGCATGGGAGAGTGGGAGGGGGCAAACCCTAGGTCCAGATGGGCCTTAGGGCCCATCTAGTGGGGCGCCCCCCCTCTCCTCCCCTTGGCCGCCCCCCTTGATGGGATCTAGGGCTGGCCGCCTCCTCTTGGGGGTGGAAACCCTAAGGGGGGCGCAGCCCCCTCCCCCCTATATATACTTGAGGTTTGGGCTGCCATACACACACGAGAAAGTCTCCTTTTGGTGCTGCCCTACCCCTCTCCCTCCTCCTCCTCTCCCGCGGTGCTTGGCGAAGCCCTGCGGGATTGCCACGCTCCTCCACCACCACCACGCCGTCGTGTTGCTGCTGGATGGAGTCTTCCCCAACCTCTCCCTCTCTCCTTGCTGGATCAAGGCGTGGGAGACGTCACCGGGCTGCACGTGTGTTGAACGCGGAGGCACCGTTCTTTCGGTGCTTAGATCGGAATCAACCGCGATCTGAATCGCTACGAGTACGACTCCCTCATCCGCGTTCTTGCAACGCTTCCGCATCGCGATCTACAAGGGTATGTAGATGCACTCCCCTTCCCCTCGTTGCTAGATTACTCCATAGATTGATCTTGGTGATGCGTAGAAAATTTTGAATTTCTGCTACGTTCCCCAACAGTGGCATCATGAGCTAGGTCTATGCGTAGTTTCTATGCACGAGTAGAACACAAAGTAGTTGTGGGCGTCGATGTTGCCAATTCTTCTTGCCGCTACTAGTCTTATCTTGTTTCGGCGGCATTGTGGGATGAAGCGGCCCGGACCGACCTTACACGTACGCTTACGTGAGACAGGTTCCACCGACTGACATGCACTAGTTGCATAAGGTGGCTAGCGGGTGTCTGTCTCTCCCACTTTAGTCGGAACGGATTCGATGAAAAGGGTCCTTATGAAGGGTAAATAGAAATTGGCATATCACGTTGTGGTCTTACGTAGGTAAGAAACGTTCTTGCTAGAAACCTATACAAGCCACGTAAAAACTTGCAACAACAATTAGAGGACGTCTAACTTGTTTTTGCAGCATGTGCTATGTGATGTGATATGGCCAGAAGATGTGATGAATGATATATGTGATGTATGAGATTGATCATATTCTTGTAATAGGAATCACGACTTGCATGTCGATGAGTATGACAACCGGCAGGAGCCATAGGAGTTGTCTTTATTTTTTGTATGACCTGCGTGTCATTGAATAACGCCATGTAAATTACTTTACTTTATTGCTAAGCGCGTTAGCCATAGAAGTAGAAGTAATCGTTGGCGTGACAACTTCATGAAGACACAATGATGGAGATCATGATGATGGAGATCATGGTGTCATGCCGGTGACAAAGATGATCATGGTGCCCCGAAGATGGAGATCAAAGGAGCAAAATGATATTGGCCATATCATGTCACTATTTGATTGCATGTGATGTTTATCATGTTATGCATCTTATTTGCTTAGAACGACGGTAGTAAGTAAGATGATCCCTCACTAAAATTTCAAGAGACGTGTTCCCCCTAACTGTGCACCGTTGCGAAGGTTCGTTGTTTCGAAGCACCACGTGATGATCGGGTGTGATAGATTCTAACGTTCGAATACAACGGGTGTTGACGAGCCTAGCATGTACAGACATGGCCTCGGAACACATGCAAAACACTTAGGTTGACTTGACGAGCCTAGCATGTACAGACATGGCCTCGGAACACAAGAGACCGAAAGGTCGAACATGAGTCGTATAGAGATACGATCAACATGGAGATGTTCACCGATGATGACTAGTCCGTCTCACGTGATGATCGGACACGGCCTAGTTTGACTCGGATCATGTATCACTTAGATGACTAGAGGGATGTCTATCTGAGTGGGAGTTCATAATCAGATGAACTTCATTATCATGAACATAGTCAAAAGGTCTTTGCAAATTATGTCATACGCTTTAGTTCTACTGTTTAAGATATGTTCCTAGAGAAAATTTAGTTGAAAGTTGGTAGTAGCAATTATGCGGACTGGGTCCGTAAACTGAGGATTGTCCTCATTGCTGCACAGAAGGCTTATGTCCTTAATGCACCGCTCGGTGTGCTGAACCTCAGCGTCGTCTGTAGATGTTACGAAACATCTGACATACACGTTTTGATGACTACGTGATAGTTCAGTGTGTATTGCTAACGGTTTAGAATTGTGGCACCTAAGACGTTTCTGAAACGTCGCAGAACATATGAGATGTTCCGAAGACTGAAATTGGGATTTCAGACTAGTGCCCACGTCAAGAGGTATGAGACCTCTGACAAGTTTCTTAAGCCTGCAAACTAAGGGAGAAAAGCTCAATCGTTGAGCATGTGCTCAGATTGTCTGAGTACCACAATCGCTTGAATCGAGTGGGAGTTAATCTCCTAGATGAGATAGTGATGGTTCTCCATAGTCACTGCCACCAAGCTAGTAGAGCTTCGTGATGAACTATAACATATCAGGGATAGTTATGATGATCCTTGAGCTATTCGCGATGTTTGACACCGCGAGAGTAGAAATCAAGAAGGAGCATCAATTGTTGATGGTTAGTAAAACCACTAGTTTAAGAAGGGCAAGGGCAAAGGGGATACTTCATGAAACAGCAAGTCGTTTGCTGCTCTAGTGAAGAATCCCAAGGTTGAACCCAAACCCGAAACTAAGTGCTTCTGTAATGAGAGGAACGGTCACTGAAGCAGTACCACCCTAGATATTTGGTAGATGAGAAGGCAGGCAAGGTCGACAGAAGTATATTGGATATACATTATATGAATGTGTACTTTACTAGTACTCCTAGCAGCACCAGGGTATTAGATACCGGTTCGGTTGCTAAGTGTTAGTAACTCGAAATAAAAGCTGCGGAATAAACGGAGACTAGCTAAAGGTGAGATGACGATATGTGTTGGAAGTGTTTCCAAGGTTGATGTGATCAAGCATCGCATGCTCCCTCTACCATCGAGATTTGGTGTTTGCGTTGAGCATGATTGGATTATGTTTATCGCAATACGGTTATTCATTTAAGGAGAATAATGGTTACTCTGTTTATTTGAATAATACCTTCAATGGTCTTGCACCTAAAATGAATCTCGATCGTAGTGATACACATGTTCATGCCAAAAGATATAAATAGTAATGATAGTACCACATACTTGTGGCACTGCCACTTGAGTCATATTGGTATAGAACGCATGAAGAAGCTCCATGTAGATGGATCTTTGGACTCACTCGTTTTTGAAAAGATTGAGACATGCGAACCATGTCTATTGGTATATATGCATGAAGAAACTCCATGCAGATGGATCGTTTGGACTCACTTGATTTTGAATCACTTGAGACATGCAAATCATACCACATGGGCAAGATGACTGAAAGCCTCGTTTTCAGTAAGATGGAACAAGAGAGCAACTTATTGGAAGTAATACATTTTGATGTATGCAGTCCAATGAGTGCTGAGGCATGCAGTGGATATCGTTATGTTCTTACTTCACAGATGATTTGAGTAGATGCTGAGTGTATTTACTTGATGAAACACAAGTCTGAATTATTGAAAGGTTCAAGTAATTTCAGAGTGAAGTTGAAGATCGTCGTGACAAGAGGATAAAATGTCTGTGATATGATCATAGAGATGAGTATCTGAGTTACGAGTTTGGCACACAATTAAGACATTGTGGAAAGTGTTTCACAATTAATACCGCCTGGAACACCATAGTGTGATGGTGTGTCCGAACATCATAACTGCACCCTATTGGATATGGTGCATACCATGATGTTTCTTATCGAATTACCACTATCGTTTATGGGTTAGGCATTAGAGACAACCGCATTCACTTTAAAAGGGGCACCACGCAATTCCGTTGAGACGACACCGTTTAGAGAAACCTAAGTTGTCGTTTCTTAAAAGTTTGGGGCTGCGATGCTTATGTGAAAAAGTTTCAGGCTGATAAGCTCGAACCCAAAGCGGATAAATGCATCTTCATAGAATACCCAAAACAGTTGGGTATACCTCCTATTTCAGATCTGGAAGCAAAAGTAATTGCTTCTAGAAACGAGTCCTTTCTCGAGGAAAAGTTTCTCTCGAAAGAATTGAGTGGGAGGATGGTGGAGACTTGATAAGGTTATTGAACCGTCACTTCAACTAGTGTGTAGCAGGGCACAGGAAGTTGTTCCTGTGGCACCTACACCAATTGAAGTGGAAGCTTATGATAGTGATCATGAAACTTCGGATCAAGTCACTACCAAACCTCGTAGGACGACGAGGATGCGTACTACTTCAGAGTGGTACGTGATCCTGTCTTGGAAGTCATGTTGTTGGACAACATGAACCTACGAGCTATGGAGAAGCGATGGTGGGCCCATATTCCGACAAATGGTTAGAAGCCATGAAATCCGAGATAAATGGATCTTTGAGAAGAAGACGGACGTGGACGGTAATGTTACCGTCTATGAAGCTCGACTTGTGGCAAAGAGTATTTCCACAAGTTCAAGGAGTTGACTACGATGAGATTTTCTCATCCGTAGCGATGCTTAAGTCCGTCGGAATCATGTTAGCATTAGCTGCATTTATGAAATCTGGCAGATGGATGTCAAAACAAGTTTCCTTACCAGTTTTCGTAAGGAAAGGTTGTATGTGATACAATCAGAAAGGTTTTGTCGATCCTAAGGATGCTAAAAGGTATGCTAGCTCCAGCGATCCTTCCATGGACTAGAGCAAGCATCTCGGAGTCAGAATATACGCTTTGATGGAGTGATCAAAGTTTTTGGGTTTATACAAAGTTTGTTAGAAACTTGTATTTACAATAAAGTGAGTGGGAGCGCTACAACATTTCTGATAAGTATATGTGAATGACATATTGTTGATCCGAAATGATGTAAAATTTCTGGAAAGCATAAAGGGTTGTTTGAAAGGAGTTTTTCAAAGGAAGACCTGGATAAAGCTGCTTACATATTGGGCATCAAGATCTATAGAGATAGATCAAGACGCCTGATGATACTTTCAAAGAACGCACACCTTGACATGATTTTGAAAGAGTTCAAAATAGATCAGCAAAGAAGGAGTTCTTGGCTGTGTTACAAGGTGTGAGTATTGAGTAAGACTCAAGACCTGACCACAGCAGAAGAGAGAGAAAGGACGAAGGTCGTCCCCTATGCTTTAGACGTAGGCTCTACAGTATGCTATGCTGTGTACCGCACATGAAGTGTGCCTTGCCATGAGTTGGTCAAGGGGTACAATAGTGATCCGGGAATGGATCACATGACAGCGGTCGAACTTATCCTTAGTATCTAGTGGACTAAGGAATTTTCTCGATTATGGAGGTGAAAAGGAGTTCGTCGTAAAGGGTTACGTCGATGCGAACTTTGACACTAATCCGGATGACTCTGAGTAGTAAACCGGATTCGTATAGTAGAGCAATTATTTGAAATGGCTCCAAATAGCGCGTGGTAGCATCCACAAGATGACATAGATATTCGTAAAGCACACACGGATCTGAAAGGTTCAGACCCGTTGACTAATAACCTCTCTCACAAGCATAACATGATCAAACCAGAACTCATTGAGTGTTAATCACATAGAGATGTGAACTAGATTGTTGACTCTAGTAAACTCTTTGGATGTTGGTCACATGGTGATGTGACCTGTGAGTGTTAATCACATGGTGATGTGAACTAGATTATTGACTCTAGTGCAAGTGGGAGACTGTTGGAAATATGCCCTAGAGGCAATAATAAATAGGTTATTATTATATTTCCTTGTTCATGATAATCGTTTATTATCCATGCTAGAATTGTATTGATAGGAAACTCAGATACATGTGTGGATACATAGACAACACCATGTCCCTAGTAAGCCTCTAGTTGACTAGCTCGTTGATCAATAGATGGTTACGGTTTCCTGACCATGGACATTGGATGTCGTTGATAACGGGATCACATCATTAGGAGAATGATGTGATGGACAAGACCCAATCCTAAGCCTAGCACAAGATCGTGTAGTTCGTTTGCTCAGAGCTTTTCTAATGTCAAGTATCATTTCCTTAGACCATGAGATTGTGCAACTCCCGGATACCGTAGGAATGCTTTGGGTGTGCCAAACGTCACAACGTAACTGGGTGGCTATAAAGGTGCACTACAGGTATCTCCGAAAGTGTCTGTTGGGTTGGCACGAATCGAGACTGGGATTTGTCACTCCGTGTAAACGGAGAGGTATCTCTGGGCCCACTCGGTAGGACATCATCATAATGTGCACAATGTGACCAAGGAGTTGATCACGGGATGATGTGAGTTACGGAACGAGTAAAGAGACTTGCCGGTAACGAGATTGAACAAGGTATAGGGATACCGACGATCGAATCTCGGGCAAGTAACATACCGATAGACAAAGGGAATTGCATACGGGATTGATTGAATCCCCGACATCGTGGTTCATCCGATGAGATCATCGTGGAACATGTGGGAGCCAACATGGGTATCCAGATCCCGCTGTTGGTTATTGACCGGAGAACGTCTCGGTCATGTCTGCATGGTTCCCGAACCCGTAGGGTCTACACGCTTAAGGTTCGATGACGCTAGGGTTATAGGGAAAGTATGTACGTGGTTACCGAATGTTGTTCGGAGTCCCGGATGAGATCCCGGACGTCACGAGGAGTTCCGGAATGGTCCGGAGGTAAAGATTTATATATGGGAAGTCCTGTTTTGGTCACCGGAAAAGTTTCGGGTGAAATCGGTAATGTACCGGGACCACCGGGAGGGTCCCGGGGGTCCACCAAGTGGGGCCACCAGCCCCAGAAGGCTGCGTGGGCCAAGTGTGGGAGGGGACCAGCCCCAGGTGGGCTGGTGCGCCCCCCCCACCAAGGCCCAAGGCGCATGGGAGAGTGGGAGGGGGCAAACCCTAGGTCCAGATGGGCCTTAGGGCCCATCTAGTGGGGCGCCCCCCCTCTCCTCCCCTTGGCCGCCCCCCTTGATGGGATCTAGGGCTGGCCGCCTCCTCTTGGGGGTGGAAACCCTAAGGGGGGCGCAGCCCCCTCCCCCCTATATATAGTTGAGGTTTGGGCTGCCCAAGACACGAGAACGTCTCTCTTTCGGTGCAGCCCTACCCCTCTCCCTCCTCCTCCTCTCCCGCGGTGCTTGGCGAAGCCCTGCGGGATTGCCACGCTCCTCCACCACCACCACGCCGTCGTGCTGCTGCTGGATGGAGTCTTCCCCAACCTCTCCCTCTCTCCTTGCTGGATCAAGGCGTGGGAGACGTCACCGGGCTGCACGTGTGTTGAACGCGGAGGCACCGTTCTTCGGTGCTTAGATCGGAATCAACCGCGATCTGAATCGCTACGAGTACGACTCCCTCATCCGCGTTCTTGCAACGCTTCCGCATCGCGATCTACAAGGGTATGTAGATGCACTCCCCTTCCCCTCGTTGCTAGATTACTCCATAGATTGATCTTGGTGATGCGTAGAAAATTTTGAATTTCTGCTACGTTCCCCAACAGTGGCATCATGAGCTAGGTCTATGCGTAGTTTCTATGCACGAGTAGAACACAAAGTAGTTGTGGGCGTAGATGTTGCCAATTCTTCTTGCCGCTACTAGTCTTATCTTGTTTCGGCGGCATTGTGGGATGAAGCGGCCCGGACCGACCTTACACGTACGCTTACGTGAGACAGGTTCCACCGACTGACATGCACTAGTTGCATAAGGTGGCTAGCGGGTGTCTGTCTCTCCCACTTTAGTCGGAACGGATTCGATGAAAAGGGTCCTTATGAAGGGTAAATAGAAATTGGCATATCACGTTGTGGTTTTACGTAGGTAAGAAACGTTCTTGCTAGAAACCTATACAAGCCACGTAAAAACTTGCAACAACAATTAGAGGACGTCTAACTTGTTTTTGCAGCATGTGCTATGTGATGTGATATGGCCAGAAGATGTGATGAATGATATATGTGATGTATGAGATTGATCATATTCTTGTAATAGGAATCACGACTTGCATGTCGATGAGTATGACAACCGGCAGGAGCCATAGGAGTTGTCTTTATTTTTTGTATGACCTGCGTGTCATTGAATAACGCCATGTAAATTACTTTACTTTATTGCTAAGCGCGTTAGCCATAGAAGTAGAAGTAACCGTTGGCGTGACAACTTCATGAAGACACAATGATGGAGATCATGATGATGGAGATCATGGTGTCATGCCGGTGACAAAGATGATCATGGTGCCCCGAAGATGGAGATCAAAGGAGCAAAATGATATTGGCCATATCATGTCACTATTTGATTGCATGTGATGTTTATCATGTTATGCATCTTATTTGCTTAGAACGACGGTAGTAAGTAAGATGATCCCTCACTAAAATTTCAAGAGAAGTGTTCCCCCTAACTGTGCACCGTTGCGAAGGTTCGTTGTTTCGAAGCACCACGTGATGATCGGGTGTGATAGATTCTAACGTTCGAATACAACGGGTGTTGACGAGCCTAGCATGTACAGACATGGCCTCGGAACACATGCAAAACACTTAGGTTGACTTGACGAGCCTAGCATGTACAGACATGGCCTCGGAACACAAGAGACCGAAAGGTCGAACATGAGTCGTATAGAGATACGATCAACATGGAGATGTTCACCGATGATGACTAGTCCGTCTCACGTGATGATCGGACACGGCCTAGTTTGACTCGGATCATGTATCACTTAGATGACTAGAGGGATGTCTATCTGAGTGGGAGTTCATTAATCAGATGAACTTCATTATCATGAACATAGTCAAAAGGTCTTTGCAAATTATGTCATACGCTTTAGTTCTACTGTTTAAGATATGTTCCTAGAGAAAATTTAGTTGAAAGTTGGTAGTAGCAATTATGCGGACTGGGTCCGTAAACTGAGGATTGTCCTCATTGCTGCACAGAAGGCTTATGTCCTTAATGCACCGCTCGGTGTGCTGAACCTCAGCGTCGTCTGTAGATGTTACGAAACATCTGACATACACGTTTTGATGACTACGTGATAGTTCAGTGCGTAATGCTAACGGTTTAGAATTGTGGCACCAAAGACGTTTTTGAAACGTCGCAGAACATATGAGATGTTCCGAAGACTGAAATTGGGATTTCAGACTAGTGCCCACGTCAAGAGGTATGAGACCTCTGACAAGTTTCTTAAGCCTGCAAACTAAGGGAGAAAAGCTCAATCGTTGAGCATGTGCTCAGATTGTCTGAGTACCACAATCGCTTGAATCGAGTGGGAGTTAATCTCCCAGATGAGATAGTGATGGTTCTCCATAGTCACTGCCACCAAGCTAGTAGAGCTTCGTGATGAACTATAACATATCAGGGATAGTTATGATGATCCTTGAGCTATTCGCGATGTTTGACACCGCGAGAGTAGAAATCAAGAAGGAGCATCAATTGTTGATGGTTAGTAAAACCACTAGTTTAAGAAGGGCAAGGGCAAAAGGGATACTTCATGAAACAGCAAGTCGTTTGCTGCTCTAGTGAAGAATCCCAAGGTTGAACCCAAACCCGAGACTAAGTGCTTCTGTAATGAGAGGAACGGTCACTGAAGCAGTACTACCCTAGATACTTGGTAGATGAGAAGGCAGGCAAGGTCGACAGAAGTATATTGGATATACATTATATGAATGTGTACTTTACTAGTACTCCTAGCAGCACCAGGGTATTAGATACCGGTTCGGTTGCTAAGTGTTAGTAACTCGAAATAAAAGCTGCGGAATAAACGGAGACTAGCTAAAGGTGAGATGACGATATGTGTTGGAAGTGTTTCCAAGGTTGATGTGATCAAGCATCGCATGCTCCCTCTACCATCGAGATTTGGTGTTTGCGTTGAGCATGATTGGATTATGTTTATCGCAATACGGTTATTCATTTAAGGAGAATAATGGTTACTCTGTTTATTTGAATAATACCTTCAATGGTCTTGCACCTAAAATGAATCTCGATCGTAGTGATACACATGTTCATGCCAAAAGATATAAATAGTAATGATAGTACCACATACTTGTGGCACTGCCACTTGAGTCATATTGGTATAGAACGCATGAAGAAGCTCCATGTAGATGGATCTTTGGACTCACTCGTTTTTGAAAAGATTGAGACATGCGAACCATGTCTATTGGTATATATGCATGAAGAAACTCCATGCAGATGGATCGTTTGGACTCACTTGATTTTGAATCACTTGAGACATGCAAATCATACCACATGGGCAAGATGACTGAAAGCCTCGTTTTCAGTAAGATGGAACAAGAGAGCAACTTATTGGAAGTAATACATTTTGATGTATGCAGTCCAATGAGTGCTGAGGCATGCAGTGGATATCGTTATGTTCTTACTTCACAGATGATTTGAGTAGATGCTGAGTGTATTTACTTGATGAAACACAAGTCTGAATTATTGAAAGGTTCAAGTAATTTCAGAGTGAAGTTGAAGATCGTCGTGACAAGAGGATAAAATGTCTGTGATATGATCATAGAGATGAGTATCTGAGTTACGAGTTTGGCACACAATTAAGACATTGTGGAAAGTGTTTCACAATTAATACCGCCTGGAACACCATAGTGTGATGGTGTGTCCGAACATCATAACTGCACCCTATTGGATATGGTGCATACCATGATGTTTCTTATCGAATTACCACTATCGTTTATGGGTTAGGCATTAGAGACAACCGCATTCACTTTAAAAGGGGCACCACGCAATTCCGTTGAGACGACACCGTTTAGAGAAACCTAAGTTGTCGTTTCTTAAAAGTTTGGGGCTGCGATGCTTATGTGAAAAAGTTTCAGGCTGATAAGCTCGAACCCAAAGCGGATAAATGCATCTTCATAGAATACCCAAAACAGTTGGGTATACCTCCTATTTCAGATCTGGAAGCAAAAGTAATTGCTTCTAGAAACGAGTCCTTTCTCGAGGAAAAGTTTCTCTCGAAAGAATTGAGTGGGAGGATGGTGGAGACTTGATAAGGTTATTGAACCGTCACTTCAACTAGTGTGTAGCAGGGCACAGGAAGTTGTTCCTGTGGCACCTACACCAATTGAAGTGGAAGCTTATGATAGTGATCATGAAACTTCGGATCAAGTCACTACCAAACCTCGTAGGACGACGAGGATGCGTGCTACTTCAGAGTGGTACGTGATCCTGTCTGAGATATCATGTTGTTGGACAATACTGAACCTACGAGCTATGGAGAAGCGATGGTGGGCCCATATTCCGACAAATGGTTAGAAGCCATGAAATCCGAGATAAATGGATCTTTGAGAAGAAGACGGACGTGGACGGTAATGTTACCGTCTATGAAGCTCGACTTGTGGCAAAGAGTATTTCCACAAGTTCAAGGAGTTGACTACGATGAGATTTTCTCATCCGTAGCGATGCTTAAGTCCGTCGGAATCATGTTAGCATTAGCTGCATTTATGAAATCTGGCAGATGGATGTCAAAACAAGTTTCCTTACCAGTTTTCGTAAGGAAAGGTTGTATGTGATACAATCAGAAAGGTTTTGTCGATCCTAAGGATGCTAAAAGGTATGCTAGCTCCAGCGATCCTTCCATGGACTAGAGCAAGCATCTCGGAGTCAGAATATACGCTTTGATGGAGTGATCAAAGTTTTTGGGTTTATACAAAGTTTGTTAGAAACTTGTATTTACAATAAAGTGAGTGGGAGCGCTACAACATTTCTGATAAGTATATGTGAATGACATATTGTTGATCCGAAATGATGTAAAATTTCTGGAAAGCATAAAGGGTTGTTTGAAAGGAGTTTTTCAAAGGAAGACCTGGATAAAGCTGCTTACATATTGGGCATCAAGATCTATAGAGATAGATCAAGACGCCTGATGATACTTTCAAAGAACGCACACCTTGACATGATTTTGAAAGAGTTCAAAATAGATCAGCAAAGAAGGAGTTCTTGGCTGTGTTACAAGGTGTGAGTATTGAGTAAGACTCAAGACCTGACCACAGCAGAAGAGAGAGAAAGGACGAAGGTCGTCCCCTATGCTTTAGACGTAGGCTCTACAGTATGCTATGCTGTGTACCGCACATGAAGTGTGCCTTGCCATGAGTTGGTCAAGGGGTACAATAGTGATCCGGGAATGGATCACATGACAGCGGTCGAACTTATCCTTAGTATCTAGTGGACTAAGGAATTTTCTCGATTATGGAGGTGAAAAGGAGTTCGTCGTAAAGGGTTACGTCGATGCGAACTTTGACACTAATCCGGATGACTCTGAGTAGTAAACCGGATTCGTATAGTAGAGCAATTATTTGAAATGGCTCCAAATAGCGCGTGGTAGCATCCACAAGATGACATAGATATTCGTAAAGCACACACGGATCTGAAAGGTTCAGACCCGTTGACTAATAACCTCTCTCACAAGCATAACATGATCAAACCAGAACTCATTGAGTGTTAATCACATAGAGATGTGAACTAGATTGTTGACTCTAGTAAACTCTTTGGATGTTGGTCACATGGTGATGTGACCTGTGAGTGTTAATCACATGGTGATGTGAACTAGATTATTGACTCTAGTGCAAGTGGGAGACTGTTGGAAATATGCCCTAGAGGCAATAATAAATAGGTTATTATTATATTTCCTTGTTCATGATAATCGTTTATTATCCATGCTAGAATTGTATTGATAGGAAACTCAGATACATGTGTGGATACATAGACAACACCATGTCCCTAGTAAGCCTCTAGTTGACTAGCTCGTTGATCAATAGATGGTTACGGTTTCCTGACCATGGACATTGGATGTCGTTGATAACGGGATCACATCATTAGGAGAATGATGTGATGGACAAGACCCAATCCTAAGCCTAGCACAAGATCGTGTAGTTCGTTTGCTCAGAGCTTTTCTAATGTCAAGTATCATTTCCTTAGACCATGAGATTGTGCAACTCCCGGATACCGTAGGAATGCTTTGGGTGTGCCAAACGTCACAACGTAACTGGGTGGCTATAAAGGTGCACTACAGGTATCTCCGAAAGTGTCTGTTGGGTTGGCACGAATCGAGACTGGGATTTGTCACTCCGTGTAAACGGAGAGGTATCTCTGGGCCCACTCGGTAGGACATCATCATAATGTGCACAATGTGACCAAGGAGTTGATCACGGGATGATGTGAGTTACGGAACGAGTAAAGAGACTTGCCGGTAACGAGATTGAACAAGGTATCGGGATACCGACGATCGAATCTCGGGCAAGTAACATACCGATAGACAAAGGGAATTGCATACGGGATTGATTGAATCCCCGACATCGTGGTTCATCCGATGAGATCATCGTGGAACATGTGGGAGCCAACATGGGTATCCAGATCCCGCTGTTGGTTATTGACCGGAGAACGTCTCGGTCATGTCTGCATGGTTCCCGAACCCGTAGGGTCTACACGCTTAAGGTTCGATGACGCTAGGGTTATAGGGAAAGTATGTACGTGGTTACCGAATGTTGTTCGGAGTCCCGGATGAGATCCCGGACGTCACGAGGAGTTCCGGAATGGTCCGGAGGTAAAGATTTATATATGGGAAGTCCTGTTTTGGTCACCGGAAAAGTTTCGGGTGAAATCGGTAATGTACCGGGACCACCGGGAGGGTCCCGGGGGTCCACCAAGTGGGGCCACCAGCCCCAGAAGGCTGCGTGGGCCAAGTGTGGGAGGGGACCAGCCCCAGGTGGGCTGGTGCGCCCCCCCCCACCAAGGCCCAAGGCGCATGGGAGAGTGGGAGGGGGCAAACCCTAGGTCCAGATGGGCCTTAGGGCCCATCTAGTGGGGCGCCCCCCCTCTCCTCCCCTTGGCCGCCCCCCTTGATGGGATCTAGGGCTGGCCGCCTCCTCTTGGGGGTGGAAACCCTAAGGGGGGCGCAGCCCCCTCCCCCCTATATATAGTTGAGGTTTGGGCTGCCCAAGACACACGAGAACGTCTCTCTTTCGGTGCAGCCCTACCCCTCTCCCTCCTCCTCCTCTCCCGCGGTGCTTGGCGAAGCCCTGCGGGATTGCCACGCTCCTCCACCACCACCACGCCGTCGTGCTGCTGCTGGATGGAGTCTTCCCCAACCTCTCCCTCTCTCCTTGCTGGATCAAGGCGTGGGAGACGTCACCGGGCTGCACGTGTGTTGAACGCGGAGGCACCGTTCTTCGGTGCTTAGATCGGAATCAACCGCGATCTGAATCGCTACGAGTACGACTCCCTCATCCGCGTTCTTGCAACGCTTCCGCATCGCGATCTACAAGGGTATGTAGATGCACTCCCCTTCCCCTCGTTGCTAGATTACTCCATAGATTGATCTTGGTGATGCGTAGAAAATTTTGAATTTCTGCTACGTTCCCCAACAGTGGCATCATGAGCTAGGTCTATGCGTAGTTTCTATGCACGAGTAGAACACAAAGTAGTTGTGGGCGTAGATGTTGCCAATTCTTCTTGCCGCTACTAGTCTTATCTTGTTTCGGCGGCATTGTGGGATGAAGCGGCCCGGACCGACCTTACACGTACGCTTACGTGAGACAGGTTCCACCGACTGACATGCACTAGTTGCATAAGGTGGCTAGCGGGTGTCTGTCTCTCCCACTTTAGTCGGAACGGATTCGATGAAAAGGGTCCTTATGAAGGGTAAATAGAAATTGGCATATCACGTTGTGGTTTTACGTAGGTAAGAAACGTTCTTGCTAGAAACCTATACAAGCCACGTAAAAAACTTGCAACAACAATTAGAGGACGTCTAACTTGTTTTTGCAGCATGTGCTATGTGATGTGATATGGCCAGAAGATGTGATGAATGATATATGTGATGTATGAGATTGATCATATTCTTGTAATAGGAATCACGACTTGCATGTCGATGAGTATGACAACCGGCAGGACCCATAGGAGTTGTCTTTATTTTTGTATGACCTGCGTGTCATTGAATAACGCCATGGAAGTTACTTTACTTTATTGCTAAGCGCGTTAGCCATAGAAGTAGAAGTAACCGTTGGCGTGACAACTTCAAGAAGACACAATGATGGAGATCATGATGATGGAGATCATGGTGTCATGCTGGTGACAAAGATGATCATGGTGCCCCGAAGATGGAGATCAAAGGAGCAAAATGATATTGGCCATATCATGTCACTATTTGATTGCATGTGATGTTTATCATGTTATGCATCTTATTTGCTTAGAACGACGGTAGTAAGTAAGATGATCCCTCACTAAAATTTCAAGAGAAGTGTTCCCCCTAACTGTGCACCGTTGCGAAGGTTCGTTGTTTCGAAGCACCACGTGATGATCGGGTGTGATAGATTCTAACGTTCGAATACAACGGGTGTTGACGAGCCTAGCATGTACAGACATGGCCTCGGAACACATGCAAAACACTTAGGTTGACTTGACGAGCCTAGCATGTACAGACATGGCCTCGGAACACAAGAGACCGAAAGGTCGAACATGAGTCGTATAGGAGATACGATCAACATGGAGATGTTCACCGATGATGACTAGTCCGTCTCACGTGATGATCGGACACGGCCTAGTTTGACTCGGATCATGTATCACTTAGATGACTAGAGGGATGTCTATCTGAGTGGGAGTTCATTAATCAGATGAACTTCATTATCATGAACATAGTCAAAAGGTCTTTGCAAATTATGTCATACGCTTTAGTTCTACTGGTTAAGATATGTTCCTAGAGAAAATTTAGTTGAAAGTTGGTAGTAGCAATTATGCGGACTGGGTCCGTAAACTGAGGATTGTCCTCATTGCTGCACAGAAGGCTTATGTCCTTAATGCACCGCTCGGTGTGCTGAACCTCAGCGTCGTCTGTAGATGTTACGAAACATCTGACATACACGTTTTGATGACTACGTGATAGTTCAGTGCGTAATGCTAACGGTTTAGAATTGTGGCACCAAAGACGTTTTTGAAACGTCGCAGAACATATGAGATGTTCCGAAGACTGAAATTGGGATTTCAGACTAGTGCCCACGTCAAGAGGTATGAGACCTCTGACAAGTTTCTTAAGCCTGCAAACTAAGGGAGAAAAGCTCAATCGTTGAGCATGTGCTCAGATTGTCTGAGTACCACAATCGCTTGAATCGAGTGGGAGTTAATCTCCAGATGAGATAGTGATGGTTCTCCATAGTCACTGCCACCAAGCTAGTAGAGCTTCGTGATGAACTATAACATATCAGGGATAGTTATGATGATCCTTGAGCTATTCGCGATGTTTGACACCGCGAAGAGTAGAAATCAAGAAGGAGCATCAATTGTTGATGGTTAGTAAAACCACTAGTTTAAGAAGGGCAAGGGCAAAGGGATACTTCATGAAACAGCAAGTCGTTTGCTGCTCTAGTGAAGAATCCCAAGGTTGAACCCAAACCCGAGACTAAGTGCTTCTGTAATGAGAGGAACGGTCACTGAAGCAGTACTACCCTAGATACTTGGTAGATGAGAAGGCAGGCAAGGTCGACAGAAGTATATTGGATATACATTATATGAATGTGTACTTTACTAGTACTCCTAGCAGCACCAGGGTATTAGATACCGGTTCGGTTGCTAAGTGTTAGTAACTCGAAATAAAAGCTGCGGAATAAACGGAGACTAGCTAAAGGTGAGATGACGATATGTGTTGGAAGTGTTTCCAAGGTTGATGTGATCAAGCATCGCATGCTCCCTCTACCATCGAGATTTGGTGTTTGCGTTGAGCATGATTGGATTATGTTTATCGCAATACGGTTATTCATTTAAGGAGAATAATGGTTACTCTGTTTATTTGAATAATACCTTCAATGGTCTTGCACCTAAAATGAATCTCGATCGTAGTGATACACATGTTCATGCCAAAAGATATAAGATAGTAATGATAGTACCACATACTTGTGGCACTGCCACTTGAGTCATATTGGTATAGAACGCATGAAGAAGCTCCATGTAGATGGATCTTTGGACTCACTCGTTTTTGAAAAGATGAGACATGCGAACCATGTCTATTGGTATATATGCATGAAGAAACTCCATGCAGATGGATCGTTTGGACTCACTTGATTTTGAATCACTTGAGACATGCAAATCATACCACATGGGCAAGATGACTGAAAGGCCTCGTTTTCAGTAAGATGGAACAAGAGAGCAACTTATTGGAAGTAATACATTTTGATGTATGCAGTCCAATGAGTGCTGAGGCATGCAGTGGATATCGTTATGTTCTTACTTCACAGATGATTTGAGTAGATGCTGAGTGTATTTACTTGATGAAACACAAGTCTGAATTATTGAAAGGTTCAAGTAATTTCGGAGTGAAGTTGAAGATCGTCGTGACAAGAGGATAAAATGTCTGTGATATGATCATAGAGATGAGTATCTGAGTTACGAGTTTGGCACACAATTAAGACATTGTGGAAAGTGTTTCACAATTAATACCGCCTGGAACACCATAGTGTGATGGTGTGTCCGAACATCATAACTGCACCCTATTGGATATGGTGCATACCATGATGTTTCTTATCGAATTACCACTATCGTTTATGGGTTAGGCATTAGAGACAACCGCATTCAGGGCACCACGCAATTCCGTTGAGACGACACCGTTTAGAGAAACCTAAGTTGTCGTTTCTTAAAAGTTTGGGGCTGCGAAGCTTATGTGAAAAAGTTTCAGGCTGATAAGCTCGAACCCAAAGCGGATAAATACATCTTCATAAGAATACCCAAAACAGTTGGGTATACCTGCTATTTCAGATCTGGAAGCAAAAGTAATTGCTTCTAGAAACGAGTCCTTTCTCGAGGAAAAGTTTCTCTCGAAAGAATTGAGTGGGAGGATGGTGGAGACTTGATAAGGTTATTGAACCGTCACTTCAACTAGTGTGTAGCAGGGCACAGGAAGTTGTTCCTGTGGCACCTATACCAATTGAAGTGGAAGCTTATGATAGTGATCATGAAACTTCGGATCAAGTCACCACCAAACCTTGTAGGACGACGAGGATGCGTGCTACTTCAGAGTGGTACGTGATCCTATCTGAGATATCATGTTGTTGGACAATACTGAACCTACGAGCTATGGAGAAGCGATGGTGGGCCCATATTCCGACAAATGGTTAGAAGCCATGAAATCCGAGATAAATGGATCTTTGAGAAGAAGACGGACGTGGACGGTAATGTTACCGTCTATGAAGCTCGACTTGTGGCAAAGAGTATTTCCACAAGTTCAAGGAGTTGACTACGATGGGATTTTCTCATCCGTAGCGATGCTTAAGTCCGTCGGAATCATGTTAGCATTAGCTGCATTTATGAAATCTGGCAGATGGATGTCAAAACAAGTTTCCTTACCAGTTTTCGTAAGGAAAGGTTGTATGTGATACAATCAGAAAGGTTTTGTCGATCCTAAGGATGCTAAAAGGTATGCTAGCTCCAGCGATCCTTCCATGGACTAGAGCAAGCATCTCGGAGTCAGAATATACGCTTTGATGGAGTGATCAAAGTTTTTGGGTTTATACAAAGTTTGTTAGAAACTTGTATTTACAATAAAGTGAGTGGGAGCGCTACAACATTTCTGATAAGTATATGTGAATGACATATTGTTGATCCGAAATGATGTAAAATTTCTGGAAAGCATAAAGGGTTGTTTGAAAGGAGTTTTTCAAAGGAAGACCTGGATAAAGCTGCTTACATATTGGGCATCAAGATCTATAGAGATAGATCGGGACGCCTGATGATACTTTCAAAGAACGCACACCTTGACATGATTTTGAAAGAGTTCAAAATAGATCAGCAAAGAAGGAGTTCTTGGCTGTGTTACAAGGTGTGAGTATTGAGTAAGACTCAAGACCTGACCACAGCAGAAGAGAGAGAAAGGACGAAGGTCGTCCCCTATGCTTTAGACGTAGGCTCTATAGTATGCTATGCTGTGTACCGCACATGAAGTGTGCCTTGCCATGAGTTGGTCAAGGGGTACAATAGTGATCCGGGAAAGGATCACATGACAGCGGTCGAACTTATCCTTAGTATCTAGTGGACTAAGGAATTTTCTCGATTATGGAGGTGAAAAGGAGTTCGTCGTAAAGGGTTACGTCGATGCGAACTTTGACACTAATCCGGATGACTCTGAGTAGTAAACCGGATTCGTATAGTAGAGCAATTATTTGAAATGGCTCCAAATAGCGCGTGGTAGCATCCACAAGATGACATAGATATTCGTAAAGCACACACGGATCTGAAAGGTTCAGACCCGTTGACTAATAACCTCTCTCACAAGCATAACATGATCAAACCAGAACTCATTGAGTGTTAATCACATAGAGATGTGAACTAGATTGTTGACTCTAGTAAACTCTTTGGATGTTGGTCACATGGTGATGTGACCTGTGAGTGTTAATCACATGGTGATGTGAACTAGATTATTGACTCTAGTGCAAGTGGGAGACTGTTGGAAATATGCCCTAGAGGCAATAATAAATTGGTTATTATTATATTTCCTTGTTCATGATAATCGTTTATTATCCATGCTAGAATTGTATTGATAGGAAACTCAGATACATGTGTGGATACATAGACAACACCATGTCCCTAGTAAGCCTCTAGTGACTAGCTCGTTGATCAATAGATGGTTACGGTTTCCTGACCATGGACATTGGATGTCGTTGATAACGGGATCACATCATTAGGAGAATGATGTGATGGACAAGACCCAATCCTAAGCCTAGCACAAGATCGTGTAGTTCGTTTGCTCAGAGCTTTTCTAATGTCAAGTATCATTTCCTTAGACCATGAGATTGTGCAACTCCCGGATACCGTAGGAATGCTTTGGGTGTGCCAAACGTCACAACGTAACTGGGTGGCTATAAAGGTGCACTACAGGTATCTCCGAAAGTGTCTGTTGGGTTGGCACGAATCGAGACTGGGATTTGTCACTCCGTGTAAACGGAGAGGTATCTCTGGGCCCACTCGGTAGGACATCATCATAATGTGCACAATGTGACCAAGGAGTTGATCACGGGATGATGTGAGTTACGGAACGAGTAAAGAGACTTGCCGGTAACGAGATTGAACAAGGTATCGGGATACCGACGATCGAATCTCGGGCAAGTAACATATCGATAGACAAAGGGAATTGCATACGGGATTGATTGAATCCCCGACATCGTGGTTCATCCGATGAGATCATCGTGGAACATGTGGGAGCCAACATGGGTATCCAGATCCCGCTGTTGGTTATTGACCGGAGAACGTCTCGGTCATGTCTGCATGGTTCCCGAACCCGTAGGGTCTACACGCTTAAGGTTCGATGACGCTAGGGTTATAGGGAAAGTATGTACGTGGTTACCGAATGTTGATCGGAGTCCCGGATGAGATCCCGGACGTCACGAGGAGTTCCGGAATGGTCCGGAGGTAAAGATTTATATATGGGAAGTCCTGTTTGGTCACCGAAAAAGTTTCGGGTGAAATCGGTAATGTACCGGGACCACCGGGAGGGTCCCGGGGGTCCACCAAGTGGGGCCACCAGCCCCAGAAGGCTGCGTGGGCCAAGTGTGGGAGGGGACCAGCCCCAGGTGGGCTGGTGCGCCCCCCCCCCACCAAGGCCCAAGGCGCATGGGAGAGTGGGAGGGGCAAACCCTAGGTCCAGATGGGCCCTAAGGCCCATCTAGTGGGGCGCCCCCCCTCTCCTCCCCTTGGCCGCCCCCCTTGATGGGATCTAGGGCTGGCCGCCTCCTCTTGGGGGTGGAAACCCTAAGGGGGGCGCAGCCCCCTCCCCCCTATATATAGTTGAGGTTTGGGCTGCCCAAGACACATGAGAACGTCTCTCTTTCGGTGCAGCCCTACCCCTCTCCCTCCTCCTCCTCTCCTGCGGTGCTTGGCGAAGCCCTGCGGGATTGCCACGCTCCTCCACCACCACCACGCCGTCGTGCTGCTGCTGGATGGAGTCTTCCCCAACCTCTCCCTCTCTCCTTGCTGGATCAAGGCATGGGAGACGTCACCGGGCTGCACGTGTGTTGAACGCGGAGGCACCGTTCTTCGGTGCTTAGATCGGAATCAACCGCGATCTGAATCGCTACGAGTACGACTCCCTCATCCGCGTTCTTGCAACGCTTCCGCATCGCGATCTACAATGGTATGTAGATGCACTCCCCTTCCCCTCGTTGCTAGATTACTCCATAGATTGATCTTGGTGATGCGTAGAAATTTTTGAATTATTGCTACGTTCCCCAACATAAAAACCCACTTCGAATCAATGATGTTGACGCGAGGTGGAGGAGGAACCAATGTCCAGGTCTCATTATGCATAAGAGCGTGGTAGTCTTCCTCCATAGCAGCCCTCCAGTGAGGAATACTCATAGCGGCCTCATGACTGCGTGGTTCAGCGGTGGGATCTGCAACAGCATGAGCAAGACAAGCAGACAGGTATGTGACAGTTCCATCATGACGCTGTCTGGGAAGAACGATACCGCTGCGACTGCGAGTATGCGGACGTTGCGGTGCAACGATGACAGGAGCAGGCGGCACCGATCCTTGAGGCGTCGGTGAAGGAGGATCGGGCGACGGGGGCCCAGGCGAGGGCCAAGGCGAGGCGACGAGAGGCTCAGCCGACCCAGGTGAGAGGGGCGGCAAAGACGTACGGGCGGGCGACGTAGGCGATGACGGAGGCGAAGCCGGGCATGGAGACGGTGATGAGGACCGCTCGAGCCTCTCGGATGAGGCCATCGGTGACGTGGGCCGCGCAGGGGCAGCCGTGACGAACATCGGCCCAGGTACGGAGGCCATCGCAGGCGCCGGCCCAGTTGCATGGGCAGGCGTGGTTCCAGAGGCGGGGTCGAAGGCGGGAGGCGGTGCATGCACGCGCACCGGCCGATCGACGTGCGTCTCAAGAGATGCATCAGGGAGTAGTTCCAAGCGAGCACCGCGTCCAATTCCTGCACCATGTTTAGGTAACAACACAGGCGAATATGCAACATCTTCAAATTGGCCAAGCATAATAGGAGATGAATGCATAGATGGAGGTGTGGTGGGTTGCTGCGGCATGGCGGAGAAGGGGAAGACGTTCTCATCAAAGACAACATCACGGGATATGTAGACACGATTTGTTGGCACATGAAGGCACTTGTAGCCTTTATAGAGAGAACTATAACCCAGGAACACACATTTTTTCGACCGAAATTCAAGCTTTCTGTGATTATATGGACGAAGATGAGGCCAACAGGCACACCCGAACACCTTAAAGAAGGTATAGTCAGGAGTTTCATGTAAAAGAAGCTCAATAGGAGTTTTCATATTCAGAACACGCGTAGGTAGTCTGTTGATAAGAAAACACGCGGTAGCAAAGGCATCACTCTAAAAGCGAAACGGTACGGAGGCATGAGCCAGGAGTGTGAGTCTGGTCTCAACTACATGTCGATGTTTGCGCTCAACAGCGCCATTCTGCTGATGTGTGTGAGGACATGATAAACGATGAGAGATCCCAAGCTTATTAAAGAAAGTGTTGAGGTTGCGATATTCGCCCCCTCCCCCAATCGGACTGAACATGAATAATTTTATGCTTGAGAAGACGTTCAACATGCACTTGAAACTGAATGAATATATCAAACACATCAGATTTGCGCTTAAGAAGATAAAGCCAGGTAAAGTGACTATAGGCATCAATAAAGCTAACATAGTAGTTGTGACCACTGACAGATGTTTGTGTGGGACCCCACACATCGGAAAACACAAGCTCAAGAGGACTCGTTACTTCCCGAGTAGAGGAAACAAATGGTAACTGATGACTCTTGCCTTGTTGACAGGCATCACACACGGACATCTCCTTATTGCTAGACTCAATAGGCAGCTCATGACAGTGAAGTATATGGCGAACTATGGGGGTGGCGGGATGACCAAGGCGAGAGTGCCACTGGGACGGCGACACACGAACACCGCTGAAGACGCGCGGGGCGGATGGATCCTCCAAGCGGTATAAGCCATGGCTCAGGCGGCCGCTAAGCAGAATTTTCCGGGTGGCTCGGTCCTTGACAAAAAGATCAAACGGGTGAAATTCACATAGGACATTGTTATCAAGAGTGAGTTTTGGAACAGATAACAAATTAAGAGTCACCGAGGGGACCCGTAAAATATTACGAAGATGAAGCTGCCTAGATGGATGACTAGTTAAGAGAGATGCTTGACCAACGTGAGAGATGGGCATACCTACACCGTTGGCGGTGTGAACCTTGTCGTGACCGTAGTAGGGCTGGTGAGTGGACAGCTTGGCGAGCTCATTCGTCATATGATTCGTGGCGCCGGTGTCCATATACCATGCGGGATCAATCGGGTACGACGGCGTAAAACCTTGGTCGACGCGTGTGTCCTTGCCCTTGGCGGCAACATGGGCAGCAGGAGGGCCAAAATCTGCCATGGCAAATTGGCGCTCATTGCCTTTGCCATCATTACCGATGCCGAGGAAGCTCCACTGAAATCGTTTGTGGCACTTGGAGGCGAGATGCCTCTCACGGCCGCAAAGCTGGCACCGCACGGGGCCCCCACCCGAGGTTGGCGCAGGGGGGTGGCAATCCGGACAGGCGAAGAGGGCGCAGGTGGGCGCTGGCCACGCGACGCCCAAAAGGCCGCTGGCTGGTCGGCGATGGTGGTGACGGACCGGCGAGCTTCGATGCGTTGCTCGGTGAAGAGCAGACGGGAGAAGAGCTCATGCGGAGGAAGCGGCGACTTGGCGTTGTGGACGGCCTCGGCAAGGTTGTCGTACTCGGCATCGAGACCCTTGATAACGTAGCCGGCGAACTCCTCATCACTCAGCGGTCGACCAATAAAGGTCAGTGTGTCCGCCAAGACCTTGATTTTGTTGAAGTATGTTGTGGCAGATGAGTCCATTTTCTTGATGTCATCGAGCTTGCTGCGAAGAGCCATCGAGTGGGCGGTGGAGGTCTGGGCAAACGCATGTTCCAGAGTCGTCCACACATCCAAGGAGGAGGCAGCAAAGAGGCAAAGGCCAGCGACCCCGTCTCCTAGGGAGCCCTGGATGGCGAAGAGGATCGCTTGGTCTTGCTGCACCCACACACGGTGCGTCGGGTTGATGGCCGGACCGTGGACAGTGGGGATAACCTGCGGCGGACACGGCAGGGAACCATCGACATAGCCAAGGAGGGAGCGGCTGCGGAGCAGCGGTAGAACCTTGGCACGCCAAAACAGATAGTTGTCTGGCGTGAGACGAGTGGTGATCAGGTTGTCGAAGTGAAAAGGCCCGGAGAGCATGGCGGCGTCGGTGGTAGCAACAGCGGACGCCGCAGAGGCTGCGGGTGCCACAGCCGCGAGCGGATCAACGGAGGCCCCCGAGGCCGCCGGCAGGATGGCGAGTGTCGGGGACGAACCAGCGAGGGCCGCGGGTGGCGCCATAATCGCGGCGGTGGAGACCGCCACCGTCGACGTCGCGGGAGATGGCGGGATCGGAGCCGAGAACATCGAGCCAACGGTGGTGGTGCCGAAGAATTGGGGCCTCGGCGACGCACCGGCGTGGGCGGGGAGATTGAGAAGGGCGGCCAGCGAGGCGGGGAGGGCCCCGGAGCTGGCGGAACCGGAGGCTGAAGCGGTCATGGCAGCTGCGGCGACGGCGGCCCTAGGGTTGGGGGCACAGCGGCGGCGGCGGCGGCTGAGGTGGAGTAAGACCTAGGGTTTAGGCTGATACCATGTTAAACATAGGATTTATGGGAACTGGCTCAACCTTTTAGGGGTGGCCTATCACATATATTTATAAAGTCTAACAATTTTACAGCTGAAACGAATCTATGGTACCGTACCGTATCGACGTCGTCGATGTTGACGAGGAGCGAGCCGGGGACGGGGTCGACGCGGACGAACTCGTCGGTGGCGGGGTCCAGCACCTCGAGGCCGCCGAGGTAGTTGTCCTCCTGGAGCACGGTGAGGAAGCCGGAGTCCGTGTGGATCTGCACGCCTGAGGAGCCCACGGTGTCGTGCGTGTAGTTGTACTTGTTGATGCGGAACTGGCACGCCGGTCCTCGAACGGGTGGCCCTCCAGGCCGAGACTCGCGGCCACCTTGCCGGCGACGTCCACGATCAGCTCGTGCATCGCCTCGGCGTAGCTCCTGACGGTCTCCCTGCGACAGATTGCGCGTGTTGAGAGCAAATTTGGAGGATCGAAATTCGTTTGGGGACCAAGAAAGGTGGCGCGGCGATCGATTTCTTCGTCCGACCTGGCGTGGCGCGGCACGTCGAGGCTCAGGCGCTCGCACGCGTCCCACAGCCGCGCCGGCGAGCCACAGCTGGACCAGCGGGATCTCCACCATCTGCACCGCCTTACTAGTTGAGCCGATCTCGTCGACTTGCGTGGGGGACTCTGATCTCCACGGAGTTTTAGTATTTAGAGGCCGGCGGCCGGCCGTGAAAGGGACGCTGGGGGCAGGCCGGCCGCTTGTCGGGACGACCGCACCCAAACTGGCGGCACGGAGCAACGAACAAGCTTCCGTTTATAGAGCCTCTATAATAGAGGTTGGTGACAGAATCAGCCGACACATATCAGTGCACGTCAAATGCTGCCATTTCTGTCTTATTATTGGACTGTCTAGTGCGCGATTGTCCCAGTTTTTTTAGAACAGTTCAAGGTTAGTCATTTACGTACAAAGCTCATCAAACGCCACGGTAAAACATAGTACTAGTTAAATACCAGTGCGTTGCTACGGGATCAACCATTAACAGTCGCACAAGAGGCGAGCTCTCGCGATGGCCACGTAGGCACTGGACCCCGCGAGGACCGCCCCATCTCTCTCGTCGTCACCCCGCACCCCGTTCCCCAAATTCTTCTCCTCTCCCTCGTTTGCCGCCGCCAGCACTCATCGGCGCCCTCCCCCACAGCCGCCGCCGCCGCCGCCACCAGCGTCCCCCCTCACAGCCTGCGCCCCACCCCTTCTCTCCTCCCCTTATCCCGACCACCAGGCGACCTCCTCGCCTCCACTTCGCCCCAGATCGAGAAGCAGGTCGGGATCCACGGCCACGGCGGCGTGAGCGCCTCGATTTAGGTTTAAGCCGCGTGACGAGGGTGCTCTCTGCAGCGCTAACCCAAGTGCCGACGCCACGGACAAGGTGCCCTCTCCATCACTTCCCTCTCTGTATTTTTGATTTGGAGTTGGTGCTCTGTTCCTGTTCGTGAAGCGCCCTCTCTTCTCTGCTGCAAGGTTCGTCAAGCATCTTTGCTCGTGGAAACCGAGCAGGCAGGAGGTACCAATATCTCCTCTCGTCTGGTTTTCTTCACCCCCCTATGTGATGGGTGCCATCTGTTTTTGTGCATGCTTCATGGAGAGGAGAAGCTGCTCCGATCCCATCTGCTGAAGGAGGATGCCCACCATCCAAGGTGCTCGACATCACCGCCATCTGTTGCCTGCCAAGGTAACCTCTATAATCTGTTCTGTTGGCGGAAAGTTCGGGACTAAGTTTGTATTGTGTAGCTTCTCCCTGTTGCTTTTTGCACTGAAAAAGGAAGATAGTGCTTTGAACAAAACAGCCATCTGTAGTTCAGTCAGCCTCAATGCAATGCATGGGTGGTGTCGCAACCAAAGCAAGTTCCAGAACAATATAAAGGCCTGAAAGATCAAAGTAATTACCCTGCTAAGAAAATACCAGGTAAGATCAGTTTACTTGCGCAAGCTAAAAATAAAATGAATCAAAGCAAGGAGGGGTATCTTAATTAGCAAATCATTGAAGAAAATCGTAGCTGTTCATTCTCACTGAATTCTTGAGTTCAGATCTCATAAGAAAGAAGCACACTGATAAAACTACATGTGCCCTTGTGAGTTCACTTATCACATAAGAAATGTGAATAAAAATGTTTGTGTGAGTATAGATAACAGGAGTAATAATTTACCAAATACTTCGGGAGAGGATGCCCGGTTGGCTTGTCAAGCGAAACTATTTGTGCATCTGTAGATGATTTCCCATTTTCTGAGAGTGAACTGAACTGAACTACTTTGCAGAGCGAAGATGTCTGTCTGATAGGCAAAGCAGACATAGCAAAGCTTCTTGTACGTATTCGGAGAGGATGCCTGTTGATGATCAGACTGGTAGCGCACGTTTACGGACACCAGTGGGCAGAACCGCAGAAGTCACAACATTGGACGCAAACGCAATCAGCAACGGCGACCAGACGTGCAGTGACCCGACGATTGGCGACGTCTGCAGTACTGGGCGAGTGACGGACGACTGACAAAGTGATGATTCAATTGATCTGATGGATTCAGGGATAGTTGGCTTGTCTGCCCGTTGGCCTGAAATCCCACTTCTGATCTTCTCTGAAACCAAAGGACGGACTGTTGGAGAAGCCCAAAGGCAGTACTGCCGGACCTAGGAGAAGGCGTTGCGGCTGGGTCGTCCAACATGGAGTGGGGCAACGTTCTTGTAGCTGCCACCTCATCTATTATGGAGCCTGCATGATTTTAATTGGAGGGAAGATGGGTGTTTTCATCTGTGGCGTAGTATATACCTGGCGTTCATCTTCAGGGCACAGCGTGGCTGGTTCTGGTGCCGGCGAGTTGACGCTCGAACGCCGTCCAGTTATTATATATCAAGGAGTTACGGCCGGGGATCGCCGGCGGCGCACGTTCTCGCCTGTCTTGCTCAAGGACTGCAGAGATGGAGAGTCTATGTTGGGCTGCTCCTCCTCGTATGATAGGTGGTGCGGTGGTGGTCGCACAGCTGAGATATCCATGGAGGAAGGGGCAAGATCTCTGTTGGGTGGATGCTTGAGCATGTATTGGAGGGAGATGGGACTCCACCGTTCATCCATTCTACAGCGGATGGATATTTATTTATGAGTATGACCCATGTACAGCTCAGTTACAGAAGATGAAGATGAAGGGATGCGTTTGGAGGAGAAATTAAATCACAATATCACATTCACGGCAGGAAAACAGAATGCACCGTGAAAGCTTATGTGGTAATGATGCTGATGCAAGACCATGAAAGCTGATGTGGCATGATGGTGATGTGGATAGTGTGCATGTTGAGAGAATTGTTAGTAGTGGGGATCAACTTTTTAAGAATGTAGGATGATGGAATCGGGAAAGTACTTGTGCATTAAATGAAGTGCTAATCATTTTTAGTTAGATGGCTATTGTGTTCTTTGTCTACCTATTGTTGATTATACTTACAGGGCCTAGATCAATATAAAGCTGTGGGATGCACTGCAGAAGGATTTGAATGCTGGAAGTAAGAGGGTGAGATGGATAGATAGAGAACCTTATGCTTACTGGAAAGGGAATCCAGAGATCGCAACTATAAGGCAAGAGCTTATCAAGTGTAATGTTTCCAGTAAACAAGAATGAAATACAGGGATCTACAAACAGGTACTTGTTTGTGTTTACGTTGCACTGCACTCTGTTATACTTGAAGGGAGTGTTAACATTCCATTTATTTTCACAAGTAGAAAATCCTATTATATCTTGTCAAATCTTGTTGCTTTTAGAATTCTTCTAATCCTTCCGATCTGTAACATAGCCTTTTCCCGAAGAAAATAATTTTGATGATGCCTATTGCTGATTATAGTGTTTACTTTTGCCTTCTCGTTTAGGATTGGATCAAAGAGAGCAAGGCAGGATACAAGAAATCATATTTGGCCAGTCTATGCACCCATAGGTTTGTTTTCTTCCATTAAAAGTTAGGTAGGGACTTGTTTGTTCTGTCGTTGGTACTGAAATTGTTGTGTTGGGTGATAGGTACAAGATCTACATTGAAGGATCAGCATGGCCAGTTAGTGAGAAGTATATCATAGCTTGTGATTAAACAAAATACTACGATTTCTTTTCAAGGGTGTTGATGCCCACTCAGCATTATTGGCCAGTTCGAGATGACAGTAAGTGTAGCTCGTCCCATCCACCCAACAGATTGCAATCTATTCAATACTTTTGATCTAGATGCTAATATGGCGATAGCCTTTTAAGTGACTTATATGTCGTGTTTGCTGGCTTCTCCACTCATGCAATAGCCCAGAGGATCACTGACCGTGTGTCACTGCAATGTGTAATATATATTCTTTTTGCCTTGTTCCTATATGTACATTTCAAGAAAATGCACACATGTTCTTGCTGCATTTGACAATAACTTCAGGTGAACAAATGGCTTTCTTTTGTTCCATTGTGTTCTCTGTATTTCCTTCTACCTTTTCCTATCTGTACATTTGCTGCATACATGTTGTGACTATATGTATGGGACTGACATAGTAAGTTTTCCCCTTTATAGGAAGCTTAAGAATTAAGTTATCTGATGGTGAGTTATTTGTGGTTTCAGGGTTATAGCATGTTCAGTTCATCACTGAGATATCTCCTCTGGTTACCTTTTTTCAGTGTGCTATGTGCATCTAGCTGGTGGCCACCAGCTAAAAAGGTGAGAGCAGCCATGAAGGACTTGCCAGTCGAACTAAAGTGAGAGCGGCCATGAAGAAAGCTCAATTTGTGGTCGAAGGCTGCAAAAAATTATTCCAGTGAGCAGTCTAGCCAATTAATTACAGTTAGTCCTTTAAGTTAGATTTAGTATTAGCTGAATTACTTGCTTCTATTGACAGTGAAAAAAGTTACCATAATTTTAGTAAAAATTGAAGGTCAAAAGAAAGTAAATTATTGTATCACTATTTATTGTTGCCTTTATTACTACTCTTCTATGTACCCAGAGAGTTTGAATACATTGCAATAGAACTATTGGGTGATTATACAAAAGAAGACATGACTTCATGTCTGACAGCACTGTTGTGATGGTGTAGTGTTAGTTACTCATGCAAGGAAGACCTTTTGTAGTGTATGTTTGCCCTTGTTTTAGCAGGCACTCTCTGGTTTTCATTATTTTTCTTTATGAAAATATAAATATGCGAGTACCTTCTGTATATAATATCACCGTTCACTCACACTACTAATACTGGAGGCACATGTATGTTCTCAATCAAAGAGTTTGGCTTTTAGATTTTACATGTTAACTAGAGTAGGGAACTTGCACGAGTCTGTGTAACAATTTTGAACTCAAATTGAAAGGTTCATCTACTAAAGCACTATGTTTTTCTATTTTATAGGAGTTTGGAACACTCCTGTAGCATGCCATCACGACCGCTTGCCTATCAGGAGTTTCGTGCTTCATAGGCAATCTTCCTGTCCTTCTTCCCCCACTGTCTCTAACGGCCATCTCCCTCTAGATCTCCATTCTTTGAGCACATGGGGATGTCTTGATTATCAATGCTTTAGTCTATGCCACTGTTGTTTTTAACATACTGACTGGCCGTATCCTACTATAACTTCAGTTGACACATTGTGATCATCCTCCATAAATATTTTGTAGATCCAGGCTTAAATATAAAATGTCCTACTCTATAATAATGCTGCTCGTCTACTCTAGGATCACGCTAATTGCTAAGTAGTTGATGAATACATAAATTATATATCTTTGATATTTGTTGTTGAACTAATTAGTACCGATGTGCCTTCAAGTTCTGATGCAATTTAGAACATCTCTCTTTAAGCAAAAGTCTTGTTGACGCTAATTTTTTTTTTGTAGCTCTGAATTTAGGAATCATTTGTCCTCAGCAGCGTGTTCATGATTTGGCAAGATGTCTAGCTATCTAACATATAGTATTACTTTTCCTTTTTACAAACTCAAAGTTGTTGGTCTTGTTGTCTTACTGATTAGAAGCAATAATACACATTTTCCTGGTGACGTGACTTGATATTCTGATAGACGGGGTCGCGTGTAATAGAATTGATGCATATAGTTTGAATGCACTGACCTATTCTGCTGCTTTCCCATTTTTTGTGCGTATGATATTGTAGCACTAGCATGTTTCATTTGGATCAGTGAGATACACATTCTCTCTTTCCTTCTCTAATATGTAATTCGAGTGTGTTACTTTGCCTTTTCTATTGCCAATACAAAAGCATTAGAACTTAATTTATTTGCCTTCCATAAGATGGCATTGTTTTTTTGAGTGCAGGGATTCAAATATGATTAGTACTGTGTTTTCATGGTCATTCAAGTTGGGTGCTGAGTGGATACTATGGTAAGCTTAATTAAATAACTATCAATACTATGTAAATTGTAGTTCAACAAATACTTAGTCACTACTATGTAAATTGTAGTTCAACGGATACTCCATCTGTAAATGCGTCAAAACTTCCCTTCGAAATTCGTATCCTCAAGTTTCAAAGCATTTGATTTGTGAAGCATAGGTCGATTGCCATATGACTGAGAAAAACGTGATCCATTTTTGTACAAAGCTATATGCACAGTAGTCATATAGAGACGATAACAAATACGGCAACATGATTAGTGCACACAGTCCCGCCTCGAGAGACGCGCCTGGGGCGCGTCCCAACCACTAGTATATTTGAAGAATGGTGGCGTGTGACCGTTTTATCTCGGCCGTGGTGACGTTGACTGTGTTGTGCTAACGTTGGTGGCTAATTATTGTAGGTGCATGTAAAGCGATATATTATGGGCTGTTCTGAATAGAATCTCCACTATTAGAGGAAATATAGTTGGAAAACAATTCCTACTACTAATTATCAGCTACATGTCTATGCGTTGTCATGGAACGATAATGGTCTTTTCTTAGCGATGCCAACCCAAGAAACTTTGGCTTGAAACTGAGGCAATCTTTTCCTCTCAAGCTTGCGCAATAAGTGAGAATGAAGATAACTAAATGAAAACCATGCTCCAACTAAAACATTCTTGAACCGAGCAGTGCCCTACTTGACGAATGCCACCCCTCCGGTAGATGGCCACCGTAGAGCATCCGACACCCCTCTCTTGTGTAGACGCCCCAGTTGGACGTGCATGTGAGTTCCAGGTTGTCGCACTGCCCCCTCCGCAAAGTCATTTTTACCGGAGCTGGGAGCTACCGGTGGCATTGCAACCAATGGTGTATATATGAAAGTATTTGGTGGAGAGCATCTCTTGTATTTCTGATTTTAGTCAAATCAATGTCAGGATAGTGCAGTACCTTTTTACAGAGGTAGTACGCATGCATGCATGCAACATCTCTCTTCAACATATCCATACATTTTCTCTCTGTTTAAAATTTTAGATGCCCAATATCTTCAACAGTAATGATTTATCACTGAAATTTTTTATATATTCAAATTTCTGAACACATGATCTTTAGAACAAGACCAATAACAAATTTATTTTTTGGTATTTCAATCATATCAAACTTTCAATTTCACTCATTTCAAATTTACTTATTCAAAATAATTGTAATAAGTACTGAAATGATTGAAACCGTTTTCTGAAGAAAACAATCATGCATATGAAACATATTTCAATGTGAACTTGTTATTTCAGAGATGCGACACCAGTGAAATATTTTTTTTTAAATGACTAAAATCAGGTTTCTGAAATAAGTGAAATTTGTTTCATGAAGCAAGTGAAATTGTTTTTTCAATTCATAACTTTTTGAATTGTGTGAAATAGGTTTTGGAAATATGTTTCAAGATATTTCATAAATACGAAGTGAAATTAGTATTAGAGATTTTCTTTGTAAATAGTGAATCAGTTTTCCAAATCAGTGAAATGTGTTTTTTCAAACTAGTGAATTACTGATTTTGGAATGAGTGGAATTATATTCTTTGAAATGAGTGAAACAGTAAAAGTACTTTTTGAGATATATTTTGTAATGAGTAAAAACTGTTCTCCAATTCAGTGAAATGCTTTTCTTCAAATATTCTTTGAAATGAGTGGAATTATATTCTTTGAGATATATTTTGTAGTGAGATATATTTTGTAATCGGTTTTCTGAAACAAGTGAAATATATTTTTTCAATTGAGCTAGTGTAATGTGTTTTCCGAAATGAGTGAAATAAGTTGTTTCAAAAGAGTGAAATAAATCTTTTTTGTTGTGAAACAACTTTTTTCAATGTTCGAAACTGATTTTTCTGCTGAGTGAAATACGTTTCTATTTCTTTTCGTAAATAAGAAGTTGAATTAGTTTTTGAGATATAATTTGTAATGAGTGAAATTAGTTTTCCAAATCAGTGCAATGTGCTTTTTCTGAAATACTTATTTTGAAACGGCTGAAATTATATTCTTTGAAATGAGTGAAATAGTTTGGAAATATTACTTATTAAAAAATATTCAAATTAGTTTTTTGAAATTAGTTCAAAAATTGAAATATTTTTTATGAAATACCGAAACATTCTTATGTTATTTGAAAGATAATTGAAATATGTAAAATAAAAAGTAGTTCAAATATATCCAAGATTGATCTTGTTTTGAAGGCCTTGTCACCAAATATTCGAATATATAAAAAGTTTCAAAAATGAACATTTGGTTCAAAACATATCAAGTATTGAAAAATATGAGGATGGAAATTAATCCATGTGAGATGTATGGGAACAGAGACTGCATGCATGCATCGTTCGTCTCCACTCTAACTCTCTCTCCTTTGTAAAAAGGCTGAAAAGACATGCAGTATCAGTCTTGTCAGTTGTATTCAACTAGTATAATAGAGAGAATCAATTTACAAGTTTATACGGAGTCAACAGCACGCATCTTGAGAAAGCTGATGGATGGTGGATAGCCCACCGGTACATCCCGCCACCGGTAAATTTACTTATTCGCTGCCCCCTCTCGCATGCGGGATTTCCACGAAGGCTCAGCAATGACCGACACCCTCAATGTTCGACCCCACTCGTGGCGTCGAGTTGACTCCCCTCCCTCTGACGAGCAACTCGTGTGGTGCAGTGAATCCGTAGCTTGGCGATAAATAGATGGTGAAAAGGAAATGGGAAACGAGAGAGATAGAGGAGATAATATTGCCCCCCAGTGAGTCATTGGATGGCTCACGCCTGCCTTTGCTTTTCGTTCGACACCTAGCATGTGGCCACTCGGAGACTACAAATAACACGCGCTCTCCTATTAGCAGTTATGTAAAAACAATGATGGAATTTTATGTACCCTTGCACCTCTATTCCTTGGCAACAATGCCATTTACCAATAGTAAAAAAATAATATCATTACCAAATACTCTCTCAAGATGAAACAATGATGGTTCTTTTTGACATAACAACCATTATTAGAAAAATAATTCTTATATATATATAAAAAGGCCCTAAGCTATTTTTCTGGTCTCCTTTTTTGACGATCACCGAGTTGAATAGTCGAAAGCAGTAATTTCATTTTTTATTAATACTCTCGTCATTTATCCTTGCTCTAGCATTGCTGGCCCCTTCTAAAATTTTAATAGATCTATTAAATGTTCTTCGTGTACCACCAGATATAATGAGATATTGCATGTCTGAATTAACTAATGAAATCATTCTCACCTACCACGAGCGTGTGTTGTATTAAATTTCTTATTTACGAATAATGAAAGATGCATGTACTGCAGTACCCCTCCCCCCATATACATATATATCTGAAAAATGAAACTAAAACAAAGGCGCGATAATAAATACGGTATATAACAAAAGGAAAAAATGAACTCATACAATATTACAATCAGTTAAATCCTATCCAAATGCAATGGCATCTCTTAACACAAAAAGTGAAGCGAACCAACCGGTGGTTGAGATGGTTAGGTGGACAGTGGTATCCCCAACCCACCAGGGTTCAAATCCTGGTGCTCGCATTATTCCTGGATTTATTTCAGGATTTCCGGCCATGCGCTTTCAGTGGGAGGAGACGTTCCCGTCAACGACGAGGCGCCTACGGTGACTTCGTAAATTTCAAGATGATATGCCGGCTCAGTCTCTCGGAGATGCTCATAGGGGTAGGGTGTGCGCGCTTGTGTCTGTACTGATGCTCAAAAAAAAGTTAGTTAACTGGACCGAACCAAGTTCCCAACCCAAAAAAAAAAACACAAAAAGTGAAATAAATCAACTAATCAAAAGATTGTCCTTGTTATCTATCTTGCTATTGTTGCTTGTTTGAGTTACAAAGAGTATTTTTAAATGAATGAAGGTACTTTCGATTCTATATCTTCTAGGCAACATGATCAACATTGTACTCAGTAGCATCTCCCTCCTCTAACAACTAAGCTTCTGCCCTACTTTACTTCACATATTCTTTGTTCAAGTTCAGAAATTGCCATATAGATTTCATTACAAGGACTCCTAATTTCTCTTGTCCTATAACGCCTTCAAGCTGCCAATATGTGCCCATAAAGGCTGTATGTGGACAGAATGTACTGGCACATTATGAAATAGTTACCTGCACAAACCAAGAATCTTAGGCACCTTTATGCTCTCTTTTGTACAAAATCAGTGATCAGGGCCCCAGGGAGGCGGGTTTGCACCGAACCAGATAAAGGATTGTCGGGTTTAGTTTTGCAATAGCATATACGTGCAGGTAATCCCTTCCTTCTGCATGTCCCAGATATTTGTGAAGAAATATTATAAGAGGTTCATATGACAAATCAGCTGATCAAAGAACAATGCCACAAGGAGGGCTAATTCAGCAAATATAACTCGCCATGACAGCGTAAATCCGAGCATTCTTGCTCCTGCTTCCTGTACACTTCTGTATAGATTTGATCGTATCCTTCGCTTTCCTTGTGATAATAATAGGGAGAAAAAAAAAGGAATCATTCTAGGTAAAAATATATATTTACAAATTATTCTGCACCTGCTATAGTTCAACCACGCTCTCCCGCAATAAATGGAAAACTCCCCAAAGGGAGATGTGGCATCACCACATGGGAGACTCCAACTCCGGTAAGTAGAGTTTGGTGCACGTCACTCTTTACTACGACAACAGAAATTGCAAGCTACTTTGGGTGCCAATGTATTTACTTTGTTAAAGCTCAACTATAGGTTGATGCTCTAATATTGAGTTGAACTTATGTAATTTATTGTGTTTGTTGTTTCCATTGTCCAAAAGGGACTTCCGAACTTGCATTCACCATAAGTGTCAACTTTTGCAAAAGGTTCACAAGGCCCAATGTGTAATGAGCTTCCTAAAGAATCAAAGGAAAACACTCACATGATGCTTTTGGAATTCCTAGTAGCAACTGAATAAAAATGAAATTAACTTGATCCAAAAATGAAGTGGGCTTCCAAAGACCACAAAATATGTTGATGCACTAAAATAGGAAAATGAACTGTGGATATACACAACATGACTAACAAGTCTAACTTCCATTTCCGCACTTCATGTCCAAGTCTTGGTGCATAGTGCAATATTGCATAACCCGGCCAGCAAAACTTGAAGGAAAGCAGTAGTAACACCTGAACTGATTGTGATGACATATTATGCCAACTTTGCATATGCCCGCATCACCAGCATTTTCAAATCACTGATAAATCCCAAGCCTATAACAAACTCAAAACAAACCCTACTGTTTCAAACATGAAAAATAAATTTTAGTGTATTTACCACTCAAGGAGGAATGACAAAAAAATATTAGTCTATTTGTCACTCAAGGAGGAATCCCATGTCTACCACAATGCATTGCAGTTTTTTTTTGTTGCCTCTTATAGTTGCAGCACATTGGGGGAGGCCCAAACCCTATCAAGCGGGGAGATGTGTGTTGTGTGGGATGCTTCTTATGGGAGGGGCACTTTTGGGGTTTCTGACCACATGGGCCCGACCCGATTAATCGCTTGTCAGAGCTATAAACTAGCCCATATAATTAATAGCAAGGATAAGGCATAATCTTAGTGGTTACTTACCGAGTAGAGATTAATCGGACGATAAATCGTTGACTGGACGATATTTTCAAAATTGGTATTGGGAGCAATGATGAGTCATGACAACTCATCTAGCAAGAATGGAGATTAATTTATCTTTAACTTTGCATACCAACGGGTCAAATGATGACAGTCCAAACTAACCCATTCGTCACTCAAGTAAGTTAACTTAACTATCTCGCATTACGTGGTGTGACACTAAATGCAACTGTCTGCAATCCCAACAACTTCATCACCTTACCTTCTTCCCGCCATGCTCAACATCTACGCGCATTCACATGGTGTGATTTAGGATAAATACGCAACCACAACTTAGACATAAGATAATCTCAAGAGAATTCACAAAAGATCTATATTATAAGAATGTTTACAAGCATGTAGAAGACATGTGTACCGTGTTAGTGTTGTTCTTCTAAAGTTTTTGACACTTTTTTATGGATTTACTATTCATGCTTGTAGCGGACGCCTCTCTCAATATTAGAGTACATAATTTCTTGAATAACAACATATAATGTTCTGGGTCTAAAATAATGTCAATCTGCATTGAATCTTATCTTGATCTAGTTGTTGAGATGAGTTACTCAATTGGCATATTGACCAACCTGAATCTTAACATTTCTTCAGCACCACCACCTTTCTTGTGCAAAATCACCCGCGGTCAGCTTACCGCCATCACGATTGTAGGGGTTAAATGGGTGAACAATGTTTTGTGTGAAATTCTAAGTCAACTAAGTTAACTTTCCTAACTTAATGTGTCATAATTAGAACTCTAATAAGACGTATCATACTTAATTCCTTTGCGGTTGGCATGACATGCCTTCTGGGTTTTTTTGGTGTAGGATTCTCACAGAGGAGGCAATTGAGTAATCAGAGTACCCTGGCACTAAAAAGTTTGTATCAGCCTATCATGCGCTTAGGGGGACTCTCATGCAAAAACAAAAGGTGATACAACAACCTCTTTTCACGGGTCATATTATCCTGTCACTATCCTTGAGCATATTATGAATAGCAATACCACCCATATTTGGATCACTGATATAACCAAACACAAAAAACATAGCACAATCTCTTTTGTAGTAGTAGAAAGAGAGGCATGCACCAAACTCTACCTACCGGAGTTGAAGTCTCGCGTGTGGCGATGCCACGTCTTCCCTTTAAGGGAATTTTCCTTTTATTGGGGGGGGGGGGGGGACCGATTGAATTATGGTAGGTGCAAAGTATAATTTTCATAGCTCTACTATCGGCTGATGTTTTACTTTGCGGGTCGGAATGATTTTGATGGTGTTAAGTAAACTTGCTTGCTGGTTCTGATCTTCACGAGATGATATGGGGGTGCCCCTGCCCCCCCCCCCCCAGTTGTGTTGTTAGCCGTTAGATGTGGCGGCGGTTGAAACTTTGTTCGCTAGGCCTAATTGTTTGTTCCGCCTTTGCATGGCTATGCTATTTTCCTATATTTTTGTTGTGTTATCTATTGAATTGCCAAACCCAACACACTTTCTGGTCGTATGAAAAAAGAAAGGTTGATGCGCTAATCTTGAGTCGATCTCTTATTTACTTTATTTAGTTGTTGACATCATCCTAAGGCCATGTTCGGTTAATCCCCTCCCACAGGGATTGAAGGGGATCGGGGAGGTTTTAGGGGAATTTTGACTTGTAAGGGATTGAATCCTTTCAAACCTCTCCATTTCCTGCCGAACCGAACAAGGCCTAAAGGGACTCTGGACCTACATACAACAAAAGCCTCGACTCTTGGCTCCTGCTACAAGATTTACAAGGGCCAAAATATAATGAGTTCTTCTGAAGGCTTGAAGCTAACCACTACGAGGTGAAAGATTCCCTACAACAATCTTGTTGTGATTGTTAGGATTTATTTAATCCTATTATTAATCCATGCTTAAGGAAACCGCCAGGCGTCGGTTCCAGACTTGGTAACCGCTAGCGGATCCTTCGGTGGTCGCTGCGAATAGGCGCCTCTCCGGAGGCGTCCCTTGTACCTGTATATAAATGAGATCATCAATAAAGATTTACACACTTGAATCAGATGCTTTGTCTCTCGCTTCTCTCGGTAAACTCAAACAGTGATCACTTATTATGCCAACTTTGCATATGTGCACGTCGCCAAAATTTCAATGTCCCTGATACATCCCAAACCTACAACTCAAAACAAGCCATACTTATTTCAGACATGGCTTAACAAATACCGAGCAATTTTTAACTCACAACATGCACCATTGCAATGCAAGGTTTTGCTGCTTTTATAGCTGTTTAGTTCACAGTGACTTTATTTGACTTGTCCTCGTGAGACTCCCTCTCCTCTATAAATCCCCTGCTTATAAAATAGTGCAAGTTAGAAGAAAATTTGTACTCCCTCCGATCCATGTTAATTGTCAGCCAGTGATCAAGAAACATAAGCGTCATACATGAAGACAACAAATGCATGTTGTAGTTTTCAATAGCGTAGGGTCAGTTTGGCCGAGCAAGATCACAGACCATGCCAACAGCAGCATAGTGGGAAACAGCATAACAAAACAATTTGCCAAAGCGAGAAAAATAGACAGGAGAACTAAAAACAAAGGGCATTCATCCCATCATGAGCATACACTGCGACAGCAATTCTAATCAGACCAAGAACAAAGATACCGCACTCCGAGCATAAACAACATTTTACTTGTCGATTAGATCTGGAGAAAGTAGTTGACACAATAGCATTGATTAGGGGGAGTGTTAGGATTTATTTAATCCTATTATTAATCCATGCTTAAGGAAACCGCCAGGCGTCGGTTCCAGACTTGGTAACCGCTAGCGGATCCTTCGGTGGTCGCTGTGAATAGGCGCCTCTCCGGAGGCGTCCCTCGTACCTGTATATAAATGAGATCATCAATAAAGATTTACACACTTGAATCAGATGCTTTGTCTCTCGCTTCTCTCGGTAAACTCAAACACGTTATCAGCACGCTCTGGCGAGAGCAGGAGGCCACGAGTCCATTGAGCGCTCGTGGCGAGACATCTTCCGGCAACGAGGCGATGCAGCCCGGGCGCCGGCGCTCGACCCCGGTGTCCTCCAGCGCATGGTTTGGTCTCACCCTCTCCTTCCCCTACTCCCAGACGCCGTCAGCAGTGGCCGCATATGCGGCTCTCTCCGGCACGGCCGACAGCGGCGCATCAGCGACCCCGGCCTGCTACGCGAGGCACGGCGGAGTGGCCACCGCCTCCCGACCGGAGCCTGGGCGCCTATGGCGGGGCACAGTCCGGCCTCGACCTCCCGCGCGCGGACCACGGCGCCTTCCCCGTCGCGGCTCGCGGCGGAGCCCACAGCGGCGCACCCGCATCTTCTACGTCCTGGCGACGGCGAAGGCGGCCGATGGAGGCGAGGCAGCGCCCGACGCGGCTCCCGGCATCCGACATGGAGTGCCTGCGGCCACGGCCCTGCCCGTGGCGGAGATGGCGAGGGCTCTCCCTCCGGCTGACTGTGAGCAGCCCGCCCCCGACGGCCGGCCAGGCCCGAGCCCGGCACGAGGCATCCTCTGGCGTGGTTTCCCATGGCACGGACACCTAAGGAAATCAGCGGAGGCGGCGGTACTGCAGCAAGGCCTGCGGCACGGAACGTCGACGGCGCATTCAGGCGGCCTGCAGTGCTGCGGTGCCCGGCGCGGCCAGCCCCTCCCGGGCGGCAGCAACGGTTACGGGAGAAATCCCGACCAGGAACCATACGGGAGAGGAGATCCTTATCTCTTCCGCTATTTTTCATTTTAACCCTCGCATTATATGAAATCCGTATAGTCCTCAATGCTCCATGTGCGTACAGCCGTGACCTCCCAGCATGTATACTGGAGCGCCACAGAAACATGGCAGTATGATGTGGTGAAAAAGGCGATGCGGCCTGAGGATTGTAGCGAATTGTTCGTTCTCCTCTAAATCGATCATGCGCCTTATCCAATACTCACATTCGCTATGTGCTGGTCAATTTGAAAGACCATCAAATCTCAGGTCCGACATGGCTTTCTTCCTGCACGCACGTCATGGGCTATGTTCTTCTGTTAGAACTAAACTGTACAATTGTGTTTTGCATTAAACACTACAGGCCATGTATAGAACTGCATTTAGTCCATTTTCTGTAGAGTTTTAAAATTCCAGAAATATGTGGCTGTTATTTGCTTGATCTATAACATATTCTTTACCGGTACAATGACATTGTTTTACGATTGAGATTAAGTTTTCTCGCATAACAATGTTGATTTGCAATTGAGATTTTTAATTTCTTGCAAAGATAAATTCAGTACCTCTAGAGTACTAATTTGCGTTGAGAATTTTCTTCTCTCGCAAAACACTCTCATTGCGATTGAGATTAATTTTTCTCTAGCAGAATATTAATTCACTTTGCTGAATTATCTTGCAACTTGATACAAGATCATCTCATTTAAGTTAAGACCTATAGAACATCATTACTATTCATTACAATAGTAGTGTATTTCTGTTGAGTATGATGTATTCCAGAATGTATGTATCTCCATGTTTAACACATGTCGAGATTAATACGTCTATTTGCAATTGAAATTTTCAATTTCATGCAAATACAGATGCAAAATTCAAAGTGATTTCGTCAAATTGATGCTTGGGATCACAAGGTAGTCATATGGATCTACTACCTACGCAGATTATCGATGACTACTGATAAAGCCTACATTTTGTCGTTTTGGACATTATGATTGCTTTGCAAAGTGCTCTCTCACACATTTTACTAAGTCGTGACATAAGGCATTATGAGTAAGTATCTACTGATTTCATCAGATTATACTCCCTAGTGCTGCGAGATCTACTCCATTTTGGAGATTATTTTCAAGGTGTCATATTTAGCAATTTGAGATTCACACTAATGGTTTCAAGATAACTTCTTGAAATACCCATTGATTTTGCTAAGTTCATTACAACATCAACCATGATGGTCTTTAATTTACTAAACGTAAATCGATTATCTCTGGTTTACCCATAGCGGTAACATATGGCTATAGAATTTGAGGCATTCGCCCTCAATGGCCACCACTGCCCTATCTGGGCCATGGACATCATGATCACTCTTGTGTCTCGTGGGATAATGTGTGCAGTCCAGGATTCACTTCTGGTCAGGATCACACTGCTAACAGAAAAATGTTGTCTTATACATTATAAGGCATTAGATTCAGATCTCGGCATCTGGTTATTCTGTATTAGTCAGGATCACAATGAACTCAAGGGCAAAGGCTTCGACCTTCAACCCGACATCACCAATGATAATGTGATCCTATGGGCACGGAGAACATGATGGTTGAATATGACTCAACTAACATGTTTGGAGACTTAGACCAGTCTCTCAATCTCCCGAGTGATCAATATAATTAATGTCCATTTACAATGTTGTAACAAGAACATAAGTATTGTTGTCAACATATATTGTATATCACAATATATTGTATCAGCACTTTGGTACAAATACATTTGTATGTATTCTATATATCGGAGTGATTTTCATATTGAGAATCTTCATATCTATATATAGATTTCTACGGGGGTCAATCTGATGAAAGATGATATGTGCCTTGTGGACATATGCACCACAAACTCTATACTCAGGGAAGTGAAATGTTTCCACTCTCGTCGAGAGAAAGGAGATATTTTAAAATCACTAGACGTGATGAGGTATTTGTTGGCTCAACTCGAGTCATATTTACTATCCTTGTGGGTACTCGAGTAACGTAGGGATGCTTTATTGCTTCCCAAGTTTAACTCGTACCCTACTAAACTATAGAGGTATCCGTAAAAATAGTTTCCATAGCGAAACTTATGATGACAACAAAGAGAAATAACTACTCTTTACCATATGCAACGGATATGGCAAGCACATTCTCTATGTATCATCTGGATTGTACTGTTGGAAATATGCCCTAGAGGCAATAATAAATGGTTATTATTATATTTCTTTGTTCATGATAATTGTCTATTGTTCATGCTATAATTGTATTGTCCGGAAATCGTAATACATGTGTGAATACATAGACCACAACGTGTCCCTAGTAAGCCTCTAGTTGACTAGCTCGTTGATCAACAGATAGTCATGGTTTCCTGACTATGGACATTGGATGTCATTGATAACGGGATCACATCATTAGGAGAATGATGTGATGGACAAGACCCAATCCTAAGCATAGCATAAAAGATCGTATAGTTTCGTTTGCTAGAGCTTCTCCAATGTCAAGTATCTTTTCCTTAGACCATGAGATCGTGCAACTCCCGGATACCGTAAGAGTGCTTTGGGTGTGCCAAACGTCACAACGTAACTGGGTGACTATAAAGGTGCACTACGGGTATCTCCGAAAGTGTCTGTTGGGTTGGCACGGATCGAGACTGGGATTTGTCACTCCGTGTGACGGAGAGGTATCTCTGGGCCCACTCGGTAATGCATCATCATAATGAGCTCAATGTGACTAAGGCGTTAGTCACGGGATCATGCATTGCGGTACGAGTAAAGAGACTTGCCGGTAATGAGATTGAACAAGGTATTGGGATACCGACGATCGAATCTCGGGCAAGTAACATACCGATTGACAAAGGGAATTGTATACGGGATTGATTGAATCCTCGACACCGTGGTTCATCCGATGAGATCATCGTGGAACATGTGGGAGCCAACATGGGTATCCAGATCCCGCTGTTGGTTATTGACCGGAGAGGCGTCTCAGTCATGTCTGCATGTCTCCCGAACCCGTAGGGTCTACACACTTAAGGTTCGGTGACGCTAGGGTTGTAGAGATATATGTATGCGGAAACCCGAAAGTTGTTCGGAGTCCCGGATGAGATCCCGGACGTCACGAGAGGTTCCGGAATGGTCCGGAGGTGAAGAATTATATATAGGAAGTCAAGTTTCGGCCACCGGGAAAGTTTCGGGGGTTACCGGTATTGTACCGGGACCACCGGAAGGGTCCCGGGGGTCCACCGGGTGGGGCCACCTATCCCGGAGGGCCCCGTGGGCTGAAAGTGGAAGGGAACCAGCCCTTAGTGGGCTGGGGCGCCCCCCTTGGGCCTCCCCCCATGCGCCTAGGGTTGGGAACCCTAGGGTGGGGGGGCTTCCCCCTTGCCTTGGGGGGCAAGGCAACCCCTTCCCCCCTTTGGCCGCCGCCCCCCCCTTGGAGATCCCATCTCCCTGGGCCGGCGCCCCCCCAGGGGGCCTATATAAAGGGGGGGAGGGATGCATCTTGGTGAGCGTAGGAAAATTTTAAAATTACGCTACGATTCCCAACAGTGGTATCAGAGCCAGGCCTATGCGTAGTTACTATGCACGAGTAGAACACAAAGCAGTTGTGGGCGTTGAGTTTGCCAATTCTTCTTGCCGCTACTAGTCTTTTCTTGTTTCGGCGGCATTGTAGGATGAAGCGGCCCGGACCGACCTTACACGTACGCTTACGTGAGACAGGTTCCATCGACTGACATGCACTAGTTGCATAAGGTGGCTAGCGGGTGTCTGTCTCTCCTACTTTAGTCGGAACGGATTCGATGAAAAGGGTCCTTATGAAGGGTAAATAGAAATTGGCAAATCACGTTGTGGTCATACATAGGTAAGAAAACGTTCTTGCTAGAAACCTACAAACCACGTAAAAAACTTGCAACAACAATTAGAGGACGTCTAACTTGTTTTTGCAGCAAGTGCTATGTGATGTGATATGGCCAGAAGATGTGATGAATGATATATGTGATGTATGAGATTGATCATATTCTTGTAATAGGAATCACGACTTGTATGTCGATGAGTATGACAACCGGCAGGAGCCATAGGAGTTGTCTTTATTATTTTGCATGACCTGCGTGTCATTGAATAACGCCATGTAAATTACTTTACTTTGTTGCTAAACGCGTTAGCCATAGAAGTAGAAGTAATCGTTGGCGTGACGACTTCATGAAGACACAATGATGGAGATCATGGTGTCATGCCGGTGACGAAGATGATCATGGTGCCCCGAAGATGGAGATCAAAGGAGCGTAATGATATTGGCCATATCATGTCACTATTTGATTGCATGTGATGTTTATCATGTTTTTGCATCTTATTTGCTTAGAACGACGGTAGCAAGTAGGATGATCCCTTATAATAATTTCAAGAAAGTGTTCACCCTAACTGTGCACCGTTGCGAAGGTTCGTTGTTTCGAAGCACCACGTGATGATCGGGTGTGATAGATTCTAACGTTCGCATACAACGGGTGTTGACGAGCCTAGCATGTACAGACATGGCCTCGGAACACACGCAATACACTTAGGTTGACTTGACGAGCCTAGCATGTACAGAGATGGCCTCGGAACACGGAGGACCGAAAGGTCGAGCATGAGTCGTATAGAAGATACGATCAACATGGAGATGTTCACCGATCTTGACTAGTCCGTCTCACGTGATGATCGGACACGGCCTAGTTAACTAGGATCATGTTTCACTTTGATGACTGGAGGGATGTCTATCTGAGTGGGAGTTCATTGAGTAATTTGATTAGATGAACTTAATTATCATGAACTTAGTCTAAAATCTTTACACTATGTCTTGTCGATCAAATGGCCAACGTTGTCCTCAATTTCAACGCGTTCCTAGAGAAAACCAAGCTGAAAGATGATGGCAGCAACTATACGGACTGGGTCCGGAACCTGAGGATCATCCTCATAGTAGCCAAGAAAGATTATGTCTTAGAAGCACCGCTAGGTGAAGCACCAATCCCAGAGAACCAAGACGTTATGAATGCTTGGCAGCAGCGTGCTGATGATTACTCCCTCGTTCAGTGCGGCATGCTTTACAGCTTAGAACCGGGTCTCCAAAAGCGTTTTGAGAAACATGGAGCATATGAGATGTTCGAGGAGCTGAAACTGGTTTTTCAAGCTCATGCCCGGGTCGAGAGATATGAAGTCTCCGACAAGTTCTTCAGCTGTAAAATGGAGGAGAATAGTTCTGTTAGTGAGCACATACTCAGAATGTCTGGGTTGCATAACCGCTTGTCTCAGCTGGGAGTCAATCTCCCGGATGACGCGGTCATTAACAGAATCCTCCAATCGCTTCCACCAAGCTTCAAGAGCTTTGTGATGAACTACAATATGCAGGGGATGGAAGAGACCATTCCCGAGGTATATTCAATGCTGAAATCAACGGAAGGGGAGATCAGAAAAGAACATCAAGTGTTGATGGTGAATAAAACCACCAAGTTCAAGAAGGGCAAGGGTAAGAAGAACTTCAAGAAGGACGGCAAGGGAGTTGCCGCGCCCGGTAAACCAGTTACTGGGAAGAAGTCAAAGAATGGACCCAAGCCCGGGACTGAGTGCTTTTATTGCAAGGGAAGTGGTCACTGGAAGCGGAACTGCCCCAAATACTTAGCGGACAAGAAGAAGGCCGGCAACACCAAAGGTATATGTGATATACATGTAATTGATGTGTACCTTACCAGTACTCGTAGTAGCTCCTGGGTATTTGATACTGGTGCGGTTGCTCATATTTGTAACTCAAAGCAGGAACTACGGAATAAACGGAGACTGGCGAAGGACGAGGTGACGATGCGCGTCGGGAATGGTTCCAAGGTCGATGTGATCGCCGTCGGCACGCTACCTCTGCATCTACCCACGGGATTAGTTTTAAACCTCAATAATTGTTATTTACTGCCAGCTTTGAGCATGAACATTGTATCTGGATCTCGTTTAATTCGAGATGGCTACTCATTTAAATCCGAGAATAATGGTTGTTCTGTTTATTTGAGAGATATGTTTTATGGTCATGCCCCGCTGGTCAATGGTTTATTTTTGATGAATCTCGAACGTGATGTTACACATATTCATAGTGTGAATACCAAAAGATGTAAAGTTGATAACGATAGTCCCACATACTTGTGGCACTGCCGCCTTGGTCACATTGGTGTCAAGCGCATGAAGAAGCTCCATGCAGATGGACTTTTGGAGTCTCTTGATTACGAATCATTTGACACGTGCGAACCATGCCTCATGGGTAAGATGACCAAGACTCCGTTCTCCGGAACAATGGAGCGAGCAACCAACTTATTGGAAATCATACATACCGATGTGCGCGGTCCAATGAGTGTTGAGGCTCGTGGAGGATATTGTTATGTTCTCACTCTCACTGATGATTTAAGTAGATATGGGTATGTCTACCTAATGAAACACAAGTCTGAAACCTTTGAAAAGTTCAAGGAATTTCAGAGTGAAGTCGAGAATCAACGTGACAGGAAAATAAAATTCTTACGATCAGATCGTGGTGGAGAATATTTAAGTCACGAATTTGGTACACACTTAAGGAAATGTGGAATAGTTTCAAAACTCACGCCGCCTGGAACACCTCAGAGAAACGGTGTGTCCGAACGTCGTAATCGCACTCTATTGGATATGGTGCGATCTATGATGTCTCTTACCGATTTACCGCTCTCATTTTGGGGCTATGCTTTAGAGACTGCCGCATTCACTTTAAATAGGGCTCTGTCGAAATCCGTTGAGACGACACCGTATGAATTATGGTTTGGGAAGAAACCTAAGGTGTCGTTTCTAAAAGTTTGGGGATGCGATGCTTATGTCAAGAAACTTCAACCTGAAAAGCTCGAACCCAAATCGGAAAAATGCGTCTTCATAGGATACCCTAAGGAAACTATTGGGTATACCTTCTACCTCAGATCCGAAGGCAAGATCTTCGTTGCCAAGAATGGGTCCTTTCTGGAGAAGGAGTTTCTCTCGAAAGAATTGAGTGGGAGGAAAGTGGAACTTGATGAGGTGATAGTCACCCCTTCCGAACCGGAAAGTAGCGCAGCGCGGGAAAATGTTCCTGTGGTGCCTACACCGACTGGGGAGGAAGTTAATGATGATGATCATGAAGCTTCGGATCAAGTTACCGAACTTCGTAGGTCCACAAGGACGCGTTCCGCACCAGAGTGGTATAGTAACCCTATCCTGGAAATCATGTTGTTAAACAACGGTGAACCTTCGAACTATGAAGAAGCGATGGCGGGCCCGGATTCCGACAAATGGCTAGAAGCCATGAAATCCAAGATAGGATCCATGTATGAAAACAAAGTATGGACTTTGACTGACTTGCCCGATGAGCGGCGAGCCATAGAAAACAAATGGATCTTTAAGAAGAAGACGGACGCAGATGGTAATGTGACCATCTACAAAGCTCGACTTGTCGCTAAGGGTTATCGACAAGTTCAAGGGGTTGACTACGATGAGACTTTCTCACCCGTAGCGAAGCTGAAGTCCGTCCGAATCATGTTAGCAATTGCCGCATACTATGATTATGAGATATGGCAGATGGACGTCAAAACGGCATTCCTTAACGGCTTCCTTAAGGAAGAGTTGTATATGATGCAGCCGGAAGGTTTTGTCGATCCTAAGAATGCTAACAAAGTATGCAAGCTCCAGCGCTCAATCTATGGGCTGGTGCAAGCATCTCGGAGTTGGAACATTCGCTTTGATGAGATGATCAAAGCGTTTGGGTTTACACAGACTTATGGAGAAGCCTGTGTTTACAAGAAAGTGAGTGGGAGCTCTGTAGCATTTCTCATATTATATGTGGATGACATAGTATTGATGGGAAATGATATAGAATTCTTGGAAAGTATAAAGGCCTATTTGAATAAGTGTTTTTCAATGAAGGACCTTGGAGAAGCTGCTTATATATTAGGCATCAAGATCTATAGAGATAGATCAAGACGCCTCATTGGTCTTTCACAAAGTACATACCTTGACAAGATATTGAAGAAGTTCAATATGGATCAGTCCAAGAAGGGGTTCTTGCCTGTATTGCAAGGTGTGCAATTGAGCACGGCTCAATGCCCGACCACGGCAGAAGATAGAGAAAAGATGAGTGTCATCCCCTATGCCTCGGCCATAGGGTCTATTATGTATGCCATGCTGTGTACCATACCTGATGTAAACCTTGCCGTAAGTTTGGTAGGAAGGTACCAAAGTAATCCCGGCATGGAACACTGGACAGCGGTCAAGAATATCCTGAAGTACCTGAAAAGGACTAAGGATATGTTTCTCGTTTATGGAGGTGACGAAGAGCTCGTCGTAAAGGGTTACGTCGACGCTAGCTTCGACACAGATCTGGATGACTCGAAGTCACAAACCGGATACGTGTATATTTTGAATGGAGGAGCAGTAAGCTGGTGCAGTTGCAAGCAAAGCGTCGTGGCGGGATCTACATGTGAAGCGGAGTACATGGCAGCCTCGGAGGCAGCACAGGAAGCAGTCTGGATGAAGGAGTTCATTACCGACCTAGGGGTGATTCCCAATGCGTCGGGCCCGATGACTCTCTTCTGTGACAACACTGGAGCTATTGCCCTTGCGAAGGAGCCCAGGTTTCACAGGAAGACCAGGCATATCAAGCGTCGCTTCAACTCCATTCGTGAAAGTGTTCAAAATGGAGACATAGATATTTGTAAAGTACATACGGACCTGAATGTAGCAGATCCGTTGACTAAACCTCTCCCTAGGGCAAAACATGATCAACACCAGGACGCAATGGGTGTTCGATTCATCACAATGTAACTAGATTATTGACTCTAGTGCAAGTGGGAGACTGTTGGAAATATGCCCTAGAGGCAATAATAAATGGTTATTATTATATTTCTTTGTTCATGATAATTGTCTATTGTTCATGCTATAATTGTATTGTCCGGAAATCGTAATACATGTGTGAATACATAGACCACAACGTGTCCCTAGTAAGCCTCTAGTTGACTAGCTCGTTGATCAACAGATAGTCATGGTTTCCTGACTATGGACATTGGATGTCATTGATAACGGGATCGCATCATTAGGAGAATGATGTGATGGACAAGACCCAATCCTAAGCATAGCATAAAAGATCGTGTAGTTTCGTTTGCTAGAGCTTTTCCAATGTCAAGTATCTTTTCCTTGGACCATGAGATCATGCAACTCCCGGATACCGTAAGAGTGCTTTGGGTGTGCCAAACGTCACAACGTAACTGGGTGACTATAAAGGTGCACTACGGGTATCTCCGAAAGTGTCTGTTGGGTTGGCACGGATCGAGACTGGGATTTGTCACTCCGTGTGACGGAGAGGTATCTCTGGGCCCACTCGGTAATGCATCATCATAATGAGCTCAATGTGACTAAGGCATTAGTCACGGGATCATGCATTGCGGTACGAGTAAAGAGACTTGCCGGTAACGAGATTGAACAAGGTATTGGGATACCGACGATCGAATCTCGGGCAAGTAACATACCGATTGACAAAGGGAATTGTATACGGGATTGATTGAATCCTCGACACCGTGGTTCATCCGATGAGATCATCGTGGAACATGTGGGAGCCAACATGGGTATCCAGATCCCGCTGTTGGTTATTGACCGGAGAGGCGTCTCGGTCATGTCTGCATGTCTCCCGAACCCGTAGGGTCTACACACTTAAGGTTCGGTGACGCTAGGGTTGTAGAGATATATGTATGCGGAAACCCGAAAGTTGTTCGGAGTCCCGGATGAGATCCCGGACGTCACGAGAGGTTCCGGAATGGTCCGGAGGTGAAGAATTATATATAGGAAGTCAAGTTTCGGCCACCGGGAAAGTTTCGGGGGTTACCGGTATTGTACCGGGACCACCGGAAGGGTCCCGGGGGTCCACCGGGTGGGGCCACCTATCCCAGAGGGCCCCGTGGGCTGAAAGTGGAAGGGAACCAGCCCTTAGTGGGCTGTTGCGCCCCCTTGGGCCTCCCCCCATGCGCCTAGGGTTGGGAACCCTAGGGTGGGGGGGCTTCCCCCTTGCCTTGGGGGGCAAGGCAACCCCTTCCCCCCTTTGGCCGCCCCCCCTGGAGATCCCATCTCCCTGGGCCGGCGCCCCCCAGGGGGCCTATATAAAGGGGGGGGGAGGGAGGGCAGCAACCTACAGCCTTGGGCGCCTCCCTCCTCCCCTGCAACACCTCTCTCTCTCTCTCGCAGAAGCTCGGCGAAGCCCTGCCGGAGAACCGCTACATCCACCACCACGCCGTCGTGCTGCTGGATCTCCATCAACCTCTCCTTCCCCCTTGCTGGATCAAGAAGGAGGAGACGTCGCTGCACCGTACGTGTGTTGAACGCGGAGGTGTCGTCCGTTCGGCACTCGGTCATCGGTGATTTGGATCACGGCGAGTACGACTCCGTCATCCACGTTCATTGGAATGCTTCCGCTCGCGATCTACAAGGGTATGTAGATGCACTCCTTTCCCCTCGTTGCTAGTATACTCCATAGATGCATCTTGGTGAGCGTAGGAAAATTTTAAATTATGCTACGATTCCCAACATGTACTACACATACGACTCAACCCGTAGCACATGTTGCGTACGAGGTAGTTTTCCAGAATGTCTTGTACATGACAAACTTGGCATACTCGCCTGGGTCATCGAGACATTGGGTTGAAACCGAAACTATCAGCAATTCCAATAGTTTATGATTATTATGATGCAAAATTCTAACAATATTTGAATTTTGTGTGCACTACAAGTGACACAGGGAAGCTAATTTTAAGGCTCGCGCACCTTAAAGTGTATGCTGAACCACTCAGACTCCTTGAATGCATCAAGTCGAGGTAAGTGGCTCTTCCCAACCATTGAGTAGACTATTAAGGTATTCCATGGTTCTAAAAGACATATCTACATGATGGTCTTAAGTGTGTGCTTTATTCACACGAAACCATTGGCTCATTATCCTGACATCGATTTCAAGCAAATCGAATGGATAGCATTGCAGAATTCCCCTTGAGTACCATCTCTATGGCCCTCGGATTGAAGTTTAGCAATTTGTCCTAATGTCTAGACTCAAAATGGTTTGGTAGAATCCCATCCAAAAATTGAGCTCATTCCATGATCATTACTTTAAAATTGCAAATTACCAACTTTACGTTGGAGTCATGTAGTTTTACACGCTCATGACCAAACTGCATAATATTATTCCCCTCTGTCTTTGATACGTGGAAATCTACCAAGTATTTCCTATCTGCGGTAATTCGGCTACACACCGATATCACCACCCCGACATACATCATTGGCCCCTCAACATATAGTTGGGATCTATGTGAGGAATAATTGTATTACCGTCAATACCTCAAGCCCCTCACATGGGGAGTTATTCAAGGCAAGTATGTTGATTCAATGAGGAATATTTCTAGGCATTAGGGGGAGAATTCAAGTACCATAAAGAATGCCAGGAAATTAGTGGAATGTTCAACACATTTCTGCCTCAAATCCACGTACTCAAAGAGCTGAACCATGCGTTCAGAAGATTTGCAACATATTGCAAACAACCTGCCAGATTTATTTACTGACTATAAAGGTGTCACACAATTCTTCAATCCTGCAAAAGTACAACTGAAAGAGTGGAGGTACCAACAAAATCCACTCCATTCCCCTTTCAAAGGAACATGGGGAGATGTTGTGACGCCCGGATAATTAAGCTACAGTAATCCCTCGTTAACGATGCCACGTCACCCCGTTATTGTTGATAAACTCTCGATGGTTCGGAACCGAAACAAATTCAAAATTTAAATAAAAGCAAACAACAAAAGTTTTCAGATGTTAAAACTAAAATGTTCGGATCATGACAGATATTGCGTAGGTAGTTATGGTGAAGAAACAACATTTTTATAAAAAGTTTAAATGCACTTAAATGATTAAAACAGTAGGTAAAACTATTAAATAAAAGCCTTTGATATTTTATAAAATCATAGACTATTTTATCTTGAGGTAAAAACTTTTAGGGTAGTGGGTTGTTTTGGAACACTAATTTGGAGCTATTGTCATATTTTACTAAACTAAGAATAAAGTGTAACTAAAATAAAACAGAAAAGGAAAAAGAACAAAAACGAAAAAAAAGGGAAAAGAAAAACAACTGCCCCCCTGCTGGGCCAAGTGGCCCAGCTGGCCTCAGCCGCCCGAACGGGCCGGCCCACCCCGGTCCACCTCCCCTACTAACCCCACCCCACTCCCCGAACCCTAACCTCTCCTGATCCCCACTCCCCCAGTCGCTCCCCGCACGCCTCCCTCCCCTTTCCCCGCCTGGATCGGGGCAGAGGGCCCCGAACCCTTCGCCACGTTGCCGCCGCCCGGCGCCTCCGGCCACCCCCTCACCGGCGCCTGCCTCCCCGACTTCCCCGCATGGCGCCCGCCCCACCTTGACCCGAGCTAGATGGGGATCGACCCCGCTTCGCCCCGACGACCGCGCCTCGCCGCCCGGTGCTTCTCGACGCCATCGCTGGACGCCCCCGCCACCTCGACGCCGTGCCCCTGCCTCGGGTCGTCGTCCACCCGTCGCCTCGCCGGCGCCGCCCGACCCGCGCCACCTCGCCCGCGTCGCGCTCGCCCCCGTCCTCGATCTGCCTCGCCGGGATGCACCCTCGTCTCCCCCTCGAGCAACCACCTCGAGCCTCGCCGCTTGTTCCCCTGCAACGTGGGGTGAGGAAACCCCCTCCTCCTCTCTCTCTCCCCTCTCTGACCCCGCGCCCGTGGCGTCCTCGCCGGCGATGACGGCGCCCCGCTAGCCCGCACTCAGGCCGCCCCGTGCTCGCGCCCCACCGGCTGCGTCCATTGCCCTGCCGTGGTCGCGCTCGGTCCGGCCGTAGCTCGTCGCACCTGCGACGGCCCTGCCCCTCGAGCCCGCACGCGCTCACCCAGTTGAGGCCACGCCGCTGCTCCCCTTTGCCGCCCTCCACCGCTGCTGCCGCGCCCCGGCGCCGCCCCGCCGTGGCCTCGCCACTGCCGCCTCCGGCGGCCGGCCTTGCCGTGCCCTGCTGTCGCCGGCGCCCCCCTGGTGGCCTGGGCAGACGCCCAAATGGGCTGGGCACCCGGCGCCCTTTACACCCGCGCCCTGTGCCCGTTAAGCCCCCGGGTCGCTGACGAACGGGGCCCACCAGCCCCAGAACGTTTATTTTTATATAAAAAAGAATTAAAAAACAATAAAAATAAAATAATAATAATAATAAATTAATTAATAAAAATTTATAAATAAATAAAATAAAAATAAAAATAAAATTAATTAATTAACTAAATTAATTAAGTTAATTAATCTTATTTAAATTAATCTAATTAGACAATTAATTTAATTAAACAGTAATTATTTAGCTAAACCCTAATTAGCCTAAACAGTGAATGACAGGTGGGTCCCACTGGACCCACATGTTAGTTTGACTTAGTCAACCCCTGCTGACTGCTGATGTCAGCATGACATCATGCTGATGTCGTAAATACAATTTTGAATTAAATTAAATGATTAATTAAATTCCAGAAATTAGTAAATCTTTAGAAAATCATATCTTTTAAAAGTAGCTCAGATGAAAATACTTTCTACATGAAAGTTGCTCAGAACGACGAGACGAATCCAGATACGCAGCCCGTTCGTCCGCCACGCGTCCCTAGCATAGTGAACCTGTAACATTTCACCTCCGGTTCATCTGTCCGAAAACGCGAAACCCCGGGAATACCTTCCCGGATGTTTCCCCCCCTTCACCGGTATCACCTCATACCGCGTTAGAACACGTCTAGCTCTGCCTGTTGTCCTGTTATGCATTTGCTTGCTATGTATTTACTGTTTCTCCCCCCTCTTCTCTTCGGTAGACCCCGTGACGATGCTGATGCCCCTGTGGTCGACCACGTCACCGACGACCCCTCTCTCTTGTCTGAGCAACCAGGCAAGCCCCCCCTTGATCACCAGATATCGCCTACTCTACTCTCTACCGCTTGCATTAGAATAGTGTAGCATGTTACTGCTTTCCGTTAATCCTATCCTGATGCATAGCCTGTCATTGTTGCTACAGTTGTTACCCTTACCTGCTATCCTACTGCTTAGTATAGGATGTTAGTGTTCCATCAGTGGCCCTACACTCCTGTCCGTCTGCCATGCTATACTACTGGGCCGTGATCACTTTGGGAGGTGATCACGGGTATATACTATATACATTATATACATGACACATGTGGAGACTAAATTCGGGTCGGCTCGAGGAGTACCCGCAAGTGATTCTGATGAGGGGGCTGAAAGGACAGGTGGCTCCACCCCGGTAGAGGTGGGCCTGGGTTCCTGATGGCCCCCGACTGTTACTTTATGGCGAAGCGACAGGGCAGGTTGAGACCGCCTAGGTGAGAGGTGGGCCTGGCCCTGGTCGGCGTTCGCGGATGCTTAACACGCTTAACGAGATCTTGGTATTTGATCTGAGTCTGGCCATTTGGTCTATACGCACTAACCATCTACGCGGGAGTAGTTATGGGTATCCCGGCGTCGTGGTATCAGCCGAAGCCTTCTTGACGTCAGCGACTGAGTGGCGCGCGCCGGATTGGACTGGAACGCCACTAGGCTAGGTCTGCTTCCGGCCGTGTACGCAACGTGCAGGTGTGCATAGGGCGATGGGCCCAGACCCCTGCGCGCATAGGATTAGACCGGCGTGCTGACCTCTCTGTTGTGCTTATGTGGGGCTGCGACGCGTTGATCTTACGAGGCCGGGCATGACCCAGAAAAGTGTGTCCGGCCAAATGGGATCGAGCGTGTTGGGTTATGTGGTGCACCCCTGCAAGGAAGTTTATCTATTCGAATAGCCGTGTCCCTGGGTAAAAGGACGACCCGGAGTTGTACCTTGACCTTATGACAACTAGAACCGGATACTGAATAAAATACACCCTTCCAAGTGCCAGATACAACCCGGTGATCGCTCTCTAACAGGGCGACGAGGAGGGGATCGCCGGGTAGGATTATGTTATGCGATGCTACTTGGAGGACTTCAATCTACTCTCTTCTACATGCTGCAAGATGGAGATGTCCAGAAGCGTAGTCTTCGACAGGATTAGCTATCCCCCTCTTATTCTGGCATTCTGCAGTTCAGTCCACTGATATGCCCCTTTACACATATACACATGCATATGTAGTGTAGCTCCTTGCTTGCGAGTACTTTGGATGAGTACTCACGGTTGCTTTTCTCCCTCTTTTCCCCTTTCTATACCTGATTGTCGCAACCAGATGCTGGAGTCCAGGAGCTAGAGATCCCGAGGATGATTCTACATGGAGTTCGGCTTCGAGGAGTAGTTAGGAGGACCCAGGCAGGAGGCTTTGCCTTTTCGATCGTTGCTACTTTTGTGCTAGCCTTCTTAAGGCAAACTTGTTTAACTTATGTCTGTACTCAGATATTGTTGCTTCCGCTGACTCGTCTATGATCGAGCACTTGTATTCGAGCCTTCGAGGCCCCTGGCTTGTATTATGATGCTTGTATGGCGTATTTATGTTTTAGAGTTGTGTTGTGATATCTTCCCATGAGTCCCTGATCTTGATCGTACACATTTGCGTGCATGATTAGTGTACGGTCAAATCGGGGGCGTCACAAGTTGGTATCAGAGCCAACTGCCTGTAGGAATCCCCCTTTCCACACTCCTTGGCCGAAGTCGAGTCTAGACATTACAAAACTTTTACTAACATGGCTGTGTGTCTTACGGGCCCACGTCGCCATTGGGTGGTACTAGGATCTTTTACTCCTCAACCTATACTCTGGGACTCTGACATCTCTTCTATTCAGGTTAAGTGAATTTTACTAAATCTAACATTAGGATCTCGTTATCACTTTCACCCGGAGAGCCCTTATTACTGATGATCGTCTGCTGCATGTGAAGACCCTGAAGATACTCTCCGCTGATAACCCGAGAACTTGTGTTCATCGCTTTTAGAATTCCCTTTCATCGATGAACTCCTATGGATAACCACGTATACTCGCAATTCATACAATGTTTCCCAGTTGATCTTGTTACTACAAGATACCCCGTAATGCTCTCTGTTGTTCCAAGAATCCTTTGAGCTTACTGCTATGCTGTTCTTTGACACCTGAATACCCCTACGGATAATTCACGCACTTACCGAGTATCGCTCATCCCCAGTTGAATTCAAGTATATCAAAAAAAGTGTTCAGAATACCATTCGATCTTCCGAAAATCTTCAGGAGCCTATTGCTCTTGAAATTCTTGCTTACTAGCATTATGATTAATCCCATAAGTCTCGAAATCTTATTGGCACCCTTTGTCATTATCTTTTTGAGTCCATTGATTCAATATGTTGCGAATGCTCGCAATCCTCAATCAGATCTTAGAATTCATCCTTCCGGCTCAGACATCATTTTTAACATGAGCTGGTATCGACCAATCGAATTGCCATCGATTGTATCCCTAAGGCTATTCAACTTATCCATCCTTAATCAGAGCGTTTGCTTCTGATCCCTTGATTTGGAAATCATAATTCCTTTGCATTTGAACTTTGAGTTAGTCAGTTGTTTCTATAATCAGATCTCCTTGCATTCTTCTTCCTCTGGTTGAGTACCGATGCTCACATCAGATCCCTTGTGGACCATCGGTTCCTTTGTTGGATTTTATCCGACAGTGTCCTTCATATTGAATAACCTTGTGAGCCTTTCCATGGGTATATAATGCATTTGGTAAATTGTATCATCTGTTTTTGAACAATGCTCTTCTTTCGAGCTTGTAATATTTACTCCGAAGTTTGTGGTATATGTTCCTAAGATGCCTTGATGGGTTGAACCTATGCCTTTCATAGTATGTGTGAACTCGAAAATTTTCATGAGTCATACTCTTCTGGTATTTTGCTAGATAAAATTTCAACACTACAACTTCTTTGAAAAATGAGAAGTGAATGAAAGGTTATGCATTGGAGAAGTGGGAGTCGACCTTGAACTTTGCGTTCGTGCCCATGGACACGGTGTAGATCTTATCATTAAAGCTTTTCTTAAATTAATTATTCCCTTGGTATAAGTTCGTCTTATATATGGGATCTGACATTTTGCAATCGTGGTTCCAACCATGTTCTCTTTTAAATACCATTTCTCGTGCAACTTTAAGCACTTGTCTTCTGCAGAGCAATACCCCAGTCCAACCTCTACTTTGGTTTGTCGTCGAGTATTACCCCCCTGGTATCTCGAGATTATCACGGAACTGCATAACTTATTATGAATTCTCCATCAAGTATTACATTCTCATTGATTCCAATTTTTCACGGGCTCCGAGTTATTAAACACTCAAGGACATCGATAATTGAATCGAATCCGCACTACGGTTCAACAACTTTTAGTAATGTTCCTTACCTACGAGTTTGTACCCGATCACGTCATTCCTAGCCTGTTTGGCTATATCATTATCTTGATGATTTTAACTGTGCTACCTGGTCCTTATTCCCGGAGCACCACTTTCGACGATGAGCTAAGCTTACGTCGATTTTCCTCGTCATATCGTTTCACCTCGAACAACAAACTTGCCCCGAGTTTGTGTAGTATCCGTGGCTCCAATAATCTTTTGTTGCATCAGTCCTTTTGCTTGATGCAGTCGCTGATCAATTGCTTCTTCGTGGATCCCCTCGACAACAAAATGTCGTGATCACCATCAACATTCTGAGCTCTTCCAAGATATCTATCGAATTCTGGATGAGAAATACCATCCTTGCCCTCGATGATTTGTTTTATCATCGACCATTTTATTGCCTTCCATTCAACACAAACTTGTGCGTGTTTTGTGTTGTACCTTGCTTTCCCTGCTATCTAGCTTATGATATGTTCTACCCTGGAGTATTACCAAATTTTACGTCAAGTATGTCGTAAGAATTTCACCACCTCGTATGACATCTCGGTACAGTGATACTTCTCCCCATCACCATTCTTTCTTGGTCCCCGTGTTGTTTCTAAAAGGAATACTGACCAATGGTCTGTGGTGTGTAAATTCTAAACTTCTAGCAACCCTATTGCTTTGAAGTTATTGGTCTATAGCTTCATTCTACGTCTATGGCTTAATGAATCATCATTCGAACATTGATTGTGCTACCTAGCCCATATTTCAGGTGCACATTTCAACCAATGTTTAACTGTGTATGTTTTCCTCGAGCATACATCATTAAGTCATTCGATCTAGTTAATGTTATCTCCTTGTTCACCTAGCGATGGAAATCCATCTTTTGGAAATCTCAATGGGTTGTCGCTGAGTCAAGCAGTCACCTCCTCACCTATCCTAGATTTAATTATGAACCCTTGTTCGGAACTCGCTTCCATAGTTCATCTCCCGAGAATCTTCGATGTCGTTTCGACAATTTGTGTTGCACCTTTTTCTTCTTAGGCATTCCGAGTCTGAAGTATCTAGACCCCAATCAGATCTGAATCTCGTTCAGATATGATGGTTGAAACCTAATTCCAAGAGTTATAACATTGGTCTCTATATGACCCGGTAAGGTGATGTCATGCCTAACACACCTGGCCGGAGGACCTACGGTTATAGTTTCCTTATTAGCAAGTTTATCCTTTCTTCCATGAGGAAATTGTAAGACTTATTCTATAAGTTGTTCCTGATGGATCCTTTTTGTTTCCAAAGTCTGATCTTCACCTGTTGACCATGTCAATGCTATCTCGAAGCATGTCTATGGTACTCTGATTTTAAACAGGAACATTTGAAGCCCAAAGATAATTGTTTCCTGCTCAATTATCCAAACACCGTTGTATGGTTAATGTCATGAAAATTTCTCTCCCCTACCTAAAGAGTTTTCTACATTATATCCTGTCATGATTATCATGCTCAGCTTGTCCTTGGGAAGGATATAACCTTGAAATATGTGTTTAAACACATTTTCCTTTCCATTCTTCTGTTTAATCTGATAATCATATTTTCCTTTCCATTGTTTGGTTTAACCTTTCTGGTGATCTATATGATCTAAGCAGTAATATTCTCCTACTTATGTAAACACCTCGGTGTACAACTCTGTCAGTAAGACCCTGTTATTATTGTTGGTGACATTTCGGTAACCACCGATGGACGAGAACTTTGCCTAATGGTCCGCCTCGTTTCAACGAGCAGGGAAATGGTTCTCTTCGTCCCTCGCCTTGGTACCGATGATGTTGCTGACATATAACTGATAGGCTACCCTCTGACATGCCTTGCTATCATGATCGTGCAAGATGTCACCGCCCTTCCTACTTTTAACCCACATGGTGGGCCCATAACCCACAGTTCCACAGGATCGAAACCTGACTCTCCTGTACACCCCCTGTTCCCAAATTTATTCATCGCGCGTGGCCTCGTATGTAGTTCACGGACCACCGTCCTACTGATCTATACTGGCATCAGACATAATACTTATTCCGATTGCTTTGAACCCCTTTCACACTTTGTTTCAGGCTTCGAACGATTGCCTACCCGTTTGAAACTTCTCATGGTACTTTCTTACTTGCTCTCGGCTTTTCTTAAGGTTTAGTTCGAGAGATACTTTCCGCCACCTTCCCCGATGATATTGACCAGATAGTAAACCCTGCAAAAGTCCGTTCTTCCAGAATACCCCCTTACTCTGCCGTAAGTACGATGGAGTTCCCGAAGAGAGGACGACAACTTTATCATGATGACCTGAAACAACAGAATTAAGACATCAATGTATTGGACCAGCCTCTTCGAGAAGAGCAAGCCAGGATGAGAAGACCCGCTAGATTCGTTACCAAACCTTCCCCCCTTACTCCCCTCTTAAATCTCGGGACGAGATTTCTTGTAATGGAGGAGAATTGTGACGCCCGGATAATTAAGCTACAGTAATCCCTCGTTAACGATGCCACGTCACCCCGTTACTGTTGATAAACTCTCGATGGTTCGGAACCGAAACAAATTCAAAATTTAAATAAAAGCAAACAACAAAAGTTTTCAGATGTTAAAACTAAAATGTTCGGACCGTGACAGATATTGCGTAGGTAGTTATGGTGAAGAAACAACATTTTTATAAAAAGTTTAAATGCACTTAAATGATTAAAACGGTAGGTAAAACTATTAAATAAATGCCTTTGATATTTTATAAAATCATAGACTATTTTATCTTGAGGTAAAAACTTTTAGGGTAGTGGGTTGTTTTGGAACACTAATTTGGAGCTATTGTCATATTTTACTAAACTAAGAATAAAGTGTAACTAAAATAAAACAGAAAAGGAAAAAGAACAAAAACTAAAAAAAAAGGGAAAAGAAAAACAACTGCCCCCCTGCTGGGCCAAGTGGCCCAGCTGGCCTCAGCCGCCCGAACGGGCCGGCCCACCCCGGTCCACCTCCCCTACTAACCCCACCCCACTCCCCGAACCCTAACCTCTCCTGATCCCCACTCTCCCAGTCGCTCCCCGCACGCCTCCCTCCCCTTTCCCCGCCTAGATCGGGGCAGAGGGCCCCGAACCCTTCGCCACGCTGCCGCCGCCTGGCGCCTCCGGCCACCCCCTCACCGGCGCCTGCCTCCCCGACTTCCCCCGCATGGCGCCCGCCCCACCTTGACCCGAGCTAGATCGGGATCGACCCCGCTTCGCCCCGACGACCGCGCCTCGCCGCCCGGTGCTGCTCGACGCCATCGCTGGACGCCCCCGCCACCTCGACGCCGTGCCCCTGCCTCGGGTCGTCGTCCACCCGTCACCTCGCCGGCGCCGCCCGACCCGCGCCACCTCGCCCGCGTCGCGCTCGCCCCCGTCCTCGATCTGCCTCGCCGGAATGCACCCTCGTCTCCCCCTCGAGCAACCACCTCGAGCCTCGCCGCTTGTTCCCCTGCAACGTGGGGTGAGGAAACCCCCTCCTCCTCTCTCTCTCTCTCCCCTCTCTGACCCCGCGCCCGTGGCGTCCTCGCCGGCGATGACCGCCCCCCGCTAGCCCGCACTCAGGCCGCCCCGTGCTCGCGCCCCACCGGCTGCGTCCATTGCCCTGCCGTGGTCGCGCTCGGTCCGGCCGTAGCTCGTCGCACCTGCGACGGCCCTGCCCCTCGAGCCCGCACGCGCTCACCCAGTTGAGGCCACGCCGCTGCGCCCCTTTGCCGCCCTCCGCCGCTGCTGCCGCGCCCCGGCGCCGCCCCGCCGTGGCCTCGCCACTGCCGCCTCCGGCGGCCGGCCTCGCCGTGCCCTGCTGTCGCCGGCGCCCCCCTGGTGGCCTGGGCAGACGCCCAAATGGGCTGGGCACCCGGCGCCCTTTACACCCGCGCCCTGTGCCCGTTAAGCCCCCGGGTCGCTGACGAACGGGGCCCACCAGCCCCAGAACGTTTATTTTTATATAAAAAAAGAATTAAAAAACAATAAAAATAAAATAATAATAATAAATTAATTAATAAAAATTTATAAATAAATAAAATAAAAATAAAATTAATTAATTAATTAATTAACTAAATTAATTAGGTTAATTAATCTTATTTAAATTAATCTAATTAGACAATTAATTTAATTAAACAGTAATTATTTAGCTAAACCCTAATTAGCCTAAACAGTGAATGACAGGTGGGTCCCACTGGACCCACATGTCAGTTTGACTTAGTCAACCCCTGCTGACTGCTGATGTGAGCATGACATCATGCTGATGTCGTAAATACAATTTTGAATTAAATTTAATGATTAATTAAATTCCAGAAATTAGTAAATCTTTAGAAAATCATATCTTTTAAACCGTAGCTCAAATGAAAATACTTTCTACATGAAAGTTGCTCAGAACGACGAGACGAATCCAGATACGCAGCCCGTTCGTCCGCCACGCGTCCCTAGCATAGTGAACCTGTAACATTTCACCTCCGGTTCATCTGTCCGAAAACGCGAAACCCCGGGAATACCTTCCCGGATGTTTCCCCCCCTTCACCGGTATCACCTCATACCGCGTTAGAACACGTCTAGCTCTGCCTGTTGTCCTGTTATGCATTTGCTTGCTATGTATTTACTGTTTCTCCCCCCTCTTCTCTTCGGTAGACCCCGTGACGATGCTGATGCCCCTGTGGTCGACCACGTCACCGACGACCCCTCTCTCTTGTCTGAGCAACCAGGCAAGCCCCCCCCCTTGATCACCAGATATCGCCTACTCTACTCTCTACCGCTTGCATTAGAATAGTGTAGCATGTTACTGCTTTCCGTTAATCCTATCCTGATGCATAGCCTGTCATTGTTGCTACAGTTGTTACCCTTACCTGCTATCCTACTGCTTAGTATAGGATGTTAGTGTTCCATCAGTGGCCCTACACTCCTGTCCGTCTGCCATGCTATACTACTGGGCCGTGATCACTTTGGGAGGTGATCACGGGTATATACTATATACATTATATACATGACACATGTGGAGACTAAATTCGGGTCGGCTCGAGGAGTACCCGCAAGTGATTCTGATGAGGGGGCTGAAAGGACAGGTGGCTCCACCCTGGTAGAGGTGGGCCTGGGTTCCTGATGGCCCCCGACTGTTACTTTATGGCGAAACGACAGGGCAGGTTGAGACCGCCTAGGTGAGAGGTGGGCCTGGCCCTGGTCGGCGTTCGCGGATGCTTAACACGCTTAACGAGATCTTGGTATTTGATCTGAGTCTGGCCATTTGGTCTATACGCACTAACCATCTACGCGGGAGTAGTTATGGGTATCCCGGCGTCGTGGTATCAGCCGAAGCCTTCTTGACGTCAGCGACTGAGTGGCGCGCGCCGGATTGGACTGGAACGCCACTAGGCTAGGTCTGCTTCTGTCCGCGTACGCAACGTGCAGGTGTGCATAGGGCGATGGGCCCAGACCCCTGCGCGCATAGGATTAGACCGGCGTGCTGACCTCTCTGTTGTGCTTAGGTGGGGCTGCGACGCGTTGATCTTACGAGGCCGGGCATGACCCAGAAAAGTGTGTCCGGCCAAATGGGATCGAGCGTGTTGGGTTATGTGGTGCACCCCTGCAAGGAAGTTTATCTATTCGAATAGCCGTGTCCCTGGGTAAAAGGACGACCCGGAGTTGTACCTTGACCTTATGACAACTAGAACCGGATACTGAATAAAATACACCCTTCCAAGTGCCAGATACAACCCGGTGATCGCTCTCTAACAGGGCGACGAGGAGGGGATCGCCGGGTAGGATTATGTTATGCGATGCTACTTGGAGGACTTCAATCTACTCTCTTCTACATGCTGCAAAATGGAGATGTCCAGAAGCGTAGTCTTCGACAGGATTAGCTATCTCCCTCTTATTCTGGCATTCTGCAGTTCAGTCCACTGATATGCCCCTTTACACATATACACATGCATATGTAGTGTAGCTCCTTGCTTGCGAGTACTTTGGATGAGTACTCACGGTTGCTTTTCTCCCTCTTTTCCCCTTTCTATACCTGATTGTCGCAACCAGATGCTGGAGTCCAGGAGCTAGAGATCCCGAGGATGATTCTACATGGAGTTCAGCTTCGAGGAGTAGTTAGGAGGACCCAGGCAGGAGGCTTTGCCTTTTCGATCGTTGCTACTTTTGTGCTAGCCTTCTTAAGGCAAACTTGTTTAACTTATGTCTGTACTCAGATATTGTTGCTTCCGCTGACTCGTCTATGATCGAGCACTTGTATTCGAGCCCTCGAGGCCCCTGGCTTGTATTATGATGCTTGTATGGCTTATTTATGTTTTAGAGTTGTGTTGTGATATCTTCCCGTGAGTCCCTGATCTTGATCGTACACATTTGCGTGCATGATTAGTGTACGGTCAAATCGGGGGCGTCACAGATGTATGGCAGAAGTACATCAGGATTCAGCTTCTCGCAAGTAAGGATATCAAAGCCTGTGAATCAGTAAATGCAAGTCAACTTCACGTTGGCAGACACCTAATGGGTAGTATACACCCAATGGACGGGAAACCTCCACCAACCCAGGTCATAGTGCACACAATGACCGGGACATCGGAATACCCAACTCAATCGCATTGGGAAATCGCGAACAGTCACTATGGCTAACGATATTTCCATCAACTATATATTGATATATAGATTCTGGAGAATCATATAACCGGAAGTCTACAATTGTCGACATACATTTCTTAACTAGATTGCAAAAACCTTTCAAGTGATTCAGATCCAAAGACCATGGCCATGGCAAAGTGTGAACAACACTCGGACTGAACTCAAGCAAAGGGTATAATCTAGGTAGAAATGATCTTGCTCAATAATGGGAAGGTATTCATAAGCAATACCTACACCAGTTTTCTTCTCGAAGCAGAATTGAGAACAACAAGGTGGTGAAACAAAGAGCAAGTATTGTAGCACAAGGGTTCACGCAGATACCCAACTATTCTCTAGAGGTGGAATCTCAATCCGATAACTTATATCATTGGCAGTTCAAAATCATCTATCTCTGCAGCTGATAGATGTAGTGATTACATACCCATGTAGATCACTAGATTCAGATATAGATGGTTCCCGGCGGAACCTCAATTCTGAACCGAAGTACAAAATGCAACATCCATTGTGTAAAATCAATAAGTCACCATATGACTTATTATTATCGTCGGTATATTTGGTACAACCGACGTAGTGAGTTCCTTATTCAGAAGGATTACTCCTGCAAAGATGATTATCCATGTTTGTATGTCTGCAATGACGACACATGTAATCATCTAATGACGGAGTTTAAATGAAGGATTTGGGTAAACCAAAACACCTCTCGTTACTACAACTTGAGCACCTTCATTCATACATTATGGTATACTATGTTGTCTATATTCAAAATATATTGGAGAAATTCATTGTGGACAAATATTATCCATCCATAACTCTCATGGTAGTTCATTCTCTAGACGTAGAGAAAGATCTATTTAGACCAAGAGATGATGGAAATGAGATATTGGGACTCAACGTTCCATATGCCATTGGATCGACCAAACACAATTGGTTGGTACTTAAGAATATCTTTCGATATCTCCAAGGCATGAAACATCTTGTCCTGGTTTTCAGTTTTGGAGAAATCTGAACACCAATATTATTGGATACATCGATCAGATCCCCACTATGTCAGATCGTAGACAAGTTTAGTGTTCCTACTAGATGTGGTAGCCCTCTCATGAAGAGTCTTCGAAACAGACCTCATAGCTACATTCACCAACCATTATCTCAACGATAATGTTTCTTGTGTTGCCCGGATGCAAATAGGTTACATAATAACCAATATCACTATATTGCATATATTGCAAGTCAAATCATGCGACTGATTTGTTCAGCGGATATGTACCAACTTCTATGTTTTGGTATGTGACGGCTTCAAATTTTGCAAGAATCAGGGGGAGTATCTTCCTGAATTGTTCCTGTTCAATGCATCATATTACTCTTTTCCCTTCATGAGTTTACTTTACAGGTTCTCATAAAGGTTTTTAATGAGGTAATATCAACATGAGATCATATGTCATACTTTCTGTTTTCCCCATAGGGGTTTTTAAGAAAGTATATGTGACATATTTATTGTCCTCTAACTCTATGAGTTTTCTCGTATTGAGTTAAAAGAGACAATGACCATTATATGTTGCATAATTTTCTCCTTATTTTCCCACTGGGTTTGAATGAGTTTTAGCAACGTATCAAATATATATCTCCTCACATTTTTCTCACAGGGTTTTTGGAGGAGCTTTTGAAGATGATAATACTGCACAAACAAGCATTGATTAGGGGGAGTGTTAGGATTTATTTAATCCTATTATTAATCCATGCTTAAGGAAACCGCCAGGCGTCGGTTCCAGACTTGGTAACCGCTAGCGGATCCTTCGGTGGTCGCTGCGAATAGGCGCCTCTCCGGAGGCGTCCCTTGTACCTGTATATAAATGAGATCATCAATAAAGATTTACACACTTGAATCAGATGCTTTGTCTCTCGCTTCTCTCGGTAAACTCAAACAGTGATCACTTATTATGCCAACTTTGCATATGTGCACGTCGCCAAAATTTCAATGTCCCTGATACATCCCAAACCTACAACTCAAAACAAGCCATACTTATTTCAGACATGGCTTAACAAATACCGAGCAATTTTTAACTCACAACATGCACCATTGCAATGCAAGGTTTTGCTGCTTTTATAGCTGTTTAGTTCACAGTGACTTTATTTGACTTGTCCTCGTGAGACTCCCTCTCCTCTATAAATCCCCTGCTTATAAAATAGTGCAAGTTAGAAGAAAATTTGTACTCCCTCCGATCCATGTTAATTGTCAGCCAGTGATCAAGAAACATAAGCGTCATACATGAAGACAACAAATGCATGTTGTAGTTTTCAATAGCGTAGGGTCAGTTTGGCCGAGCAAGATCACAGACCATGCCAACAGCAGCATAGTGGGAAACAGCATAACAAAACAATTTGCCAAAGCGAGAAAAATAGACAGGAGAACTAAAAACAAAGGGCATTCATCCCATCATGAGCATACACTGCGACAGCAATTCTAATCAGACCAAGAACAAAGATACCGCACTCCGAGCATAAACAACATTTTACTTGTCGATTAGATCTGGAGAAAGTAGTTGACACAATAGCAAAACATATGCTCCATAGCCCATAGGGTTATAACCAGAAAATTAAAGATAATACATTCTTCTTGTGGGAAGTTCTGGCACAACATCCTAAACATAACAGGATACCATCAGCTTAGAAGAGAGATGTTCCCTTGCCCTTCTTGTCTCCACCGATTTCAAAGTGCTTGCACCTCTGTAGTAACAAAGAAATCATGGTGTCAGATACATACACATAACAGAATATAGCAAGGAAATGGCAAAGCAGATAAGAGGGATGCAGGTACCTTGATAGCGCGTTGTGAGTAATGCTTGCAGCTCTGGCACTGCAACTTCAGCACAATCTTCTTTGTTGTCTTGGCCTGAAACAAAAAGAAGAATAAACATCCAGATGCAAAGCAACAGAAACAAGTAAATAAACGGCCAACATTTCCAAAGTAACTTGAGTTTTACATCAAAGAAGATATATGCCCACAGAAACGAGTAACATACCTTCTTGTGGAAAACAGGCTTTGTCTGGCCACCATATCCAGACTGCTTGCGGTCATAACGACGCTTCCCCTGAGCAGAAAGGCTATCCTTGCCTTTCTTGTACTGGGTAACCTTGTGGAGCGTGTGCTTCTTGCACTCCTTGTTCTTGCAGTAGGTCTTCTTGGTCTTCGGAACGTTCACCTACAAAAATGCCATACAATACTTAGACAACAGGAATAAACAACCAGGAATAAACAACAAATGACAAACAAAAAGAACTTCATAGCTGAACTCATAACCCATGCGTGTTTGATTCCAAGGGGCGTGGAAAATTGCTACTGAATCACGAGGGTCCAAAATGACAGAGAGCAGAATTTCCAATTTTCAATTACACAAATAATGAGAAGAGAACTCATGCCAAAGATGTTATGCTGAACTAGAAAAGCACCCAGCTGGCCAAACAAAAGGGAGTACATTACATACTCTTAAACAGGACAGGTTGAGTTAGCTAGCAATGTTTGTATGCCAGCCCTAATCCATAGAGAGATAGGCTGTAGGAGGGGTACATCATGTCACTCATTCCTTATAGCCATAGGTTTCAGGAACGCATAGCACACAGGCTGATTAACTGCAGCTGACTGACAGCATACTGTGCAAACAAACTGTTAGGCTATGATCTGACCTTGCAAGCATACAACTAGAATAAACATGCATATCTGGGATCAATCACCAGTGATGACAACTCGACTAACAAGACTGGAGACTAATGTATTCTCTAGCTTAAAATCCCAATGGGGTCACAAGATGAAAATTCAAACCAACCCATCCGTCCTTCAAACAAGTTAACTCAACACATCCAAGGACCTGAGCTGCGCAATGTGATACTGAATGTAATGTAAGTGTCTCCAATCCCCACACCCCAATCACCCTCCCCTTCTTCCCGACATGCTGGAGATCCAGCAGCATCAACACGGTGCGACTTAAGAGAAATACACGGCTCCTATGGCAATTTCATCCGATTAACAGCACCGCATTACGAAACCCCGCTCCACGGATTCCCTCCGCGCTCGCAAAACATTCTACCGAGCGCCGAAGCTGTTGTAAATCTACCGAATCTGGGCTAGTTCGGAAACCAGGACAATCGCTACGACCGACCGCAGGTACCTAGATCAGTCGGGGAGAGGAAACTCACCATGGCTGCGGAAGCGGCGGTGGATCCGCGACGACGACGGCGAGGAGGAGGAGTGCGCGCCTGGGTGAGAACACGAGGAGTGCGCCGCCGCCGCCGAAAGCTCAAAGGGTCGGAGAGCGAAGGGGTGCGCGCTTATATACGAGGGCGCGGCCAGCTAGGGTTTCGCCCTCACTCGCGTGTCGCTGCAGGTGGGTCCCGGTGTATATCGGCCACCCGGGCCAGTTATTGGGCCGGTGAAATGGTTCCCCCAGGCCTATGTGACACCGAAGGTCTAAATGGGCTGGAGGGTGGGCATTTCCGTCTCCGCGTCGCATCTTGGTGGACTCCGGCCAGCGAGGGGAAGAGAAGCAGCCGCCGTCCAGTCGATCTCGGGATCTCTCGTCGCCGGCGCGCGTAGGGAGGGGAGCTGAGGAGGGGTGGTTGCGAGGTGAGTTGGTCTCCTCTGGTCTCTCCGTCGATGGTGCCTAGTAGGATTCATGTGTGAATTGGATTTGAGCCGCCATTTCGGTCCTTTTCTTGGAGTGACAGGAATAGTGGTGGTGGTGATAGGAGGAGGATGAGCGAGAGCGAGCAGAGGCCGGTGCCGAGGAGGGAGAGCCCGTGGGGCTTGCCGGAGGGGGACAAGCGGCAGCCCAAGGCGCACCGCTGCAACGACCGCGTCGAGGATGTCGTCCAGGTCCCTCCCTCACTAGACACTTGCCCTCCCTCTCTGACATGTACTTTGTAGATGATATTCAGAAGATCGATGATGCAACAGCTAAAATGATATTCAGAAGACACTTACCCTCCCTCTCTGACAGGCACTTGATTTTTTAGGCTGGTTTAGTTCATCAACTGTACTATTGTGAGGGTCTGACAGCAAATTGTTTCAGTACTTAATTTGCTCTCAGGACTCTTTAGATGTGTTTTGGGTATGATAAGCACACAATGTTGCCTGCTACGAAGTACGCACATCGACTCGATAACATGTAACCAGAATGATTCCTATCCTACGTCTGCTGTGGTTACTGCTTCCAAGCTAGTGATGGCGGTCGCAGTTCATTTCCCCAAACACAATTAGAAATGACCAATGGACTAATCTGAATCTGGTAGTAGCTGATCTGGGCACTTAGGAAATATCATGATATCAAATGCTTGTGCCCCCCCCCCCCCCCCCCACCACCCACCCACCACCTCAGTGTGGAATTTCCTGTAATTACCGGGCGCTACCGTCAACTGGTTGTGCGTTTTTCCAACGAATGTCAGACATTGGCTCTGTGTTTCATCATGTTAATTCCAAGTCTGAAAATCAACATGTTTTGGTCTGCTTAATTATTTGTTTGCAGGCTGCCTTTGAAGGGAATCCGTTCAAGACAGTTCCAGGTCCATTCAAGGTCTTTTGGCAATGCATGCGCTCAAAACCTGGGTATCCGCTGCTTCTCACGATCCCTGTGTTTAATGCTTTTGGTGGAATAATTATAATCACTGTGAACAATCTAAATATGATCTTAGGTTGTCCACAACAATTTCATAAGATGAATAAGCAGTATCTGAGGAAAATGTTGAGTTAGTGGTTGCTAAGTATGCTCATGTTAAACTGTTTCTTTTTGTTCAGTGGTTGCTTGCTTTTTCAGCAACTTAAATGCTTATTGTCTAGTTGCTACATATGGATGTTCACTAAAAAGTAATCTCTTCAGTATGGTTTTATGTTCTTATATATGCGAAAGCCTAATATGAGCCTACTTGTGAAGTCTTCTTTTTCTCTTTATACTAAATAAACGGGAGTTGGTCAGCCCGGTTACACCCCCCCACACACACACAGTACAAACTAGCAAATGACTTCCTATAAGAATTAAATATCGAACATGACACGGAACAGGGAGTTGCTCAGGCACGGTTCTCCATGTAGATGCAAATCCCTGAAATTTATGGGGTGGCTACCTGCCTACCTCTGTGCCATGTATGATGCTATGATGTTTCACATCTGTTAGAAAGGTAGTTCGGTAGGCTGGTTGGGTAACATGGGTGGTGCAAGCTTTCTGGACAATATCTCAGTCTGGCTGGCTGGGCCAGAAACCATGGGGGCACCGCTGTGGCTTGGCTGGGAGCAACCAGTTCCAACATAGCAGGAGTAGAAGCAATCATTTTGTCCACCAAAATTGAACAAAAGAATGTACCTGGTGACATGGCTTTCTCCTAAAAAAGGGCTAAGTGCTTCAAGAAACTGTTGTGGTGAAATGCATATTATGGAAGGACTCCATATATGTGTGAAAGTGTGGACTTTAGAATTCTAATGATGAATTTGCCCTCAGAGAGCTAGCGAGTATCCACTATAGTTTCTAGTGCACATACATTTCAGAATTGCAATGAGTGCTCTGACTGGGATTATTGCCTTTTTTTTCTCTTCTGTTAGGAAGTTGTTAATGTATAAACTGTGATTTGCAGGGAGGAGCCAACTGTACCATTTACTTACCTGCAGCTGGATCCTCCGAAGAGGGTAGAGGCCAAGCTAGATTAAACAGCACCTTAATCCGTCTCAAGCGTGTGTGGTTATATTTTGTAGTGACCCTCTTATCTAGGCGTCATGTTGAACACGAGGCCTTGTGTTTGGATATATTTTTCATGAATAATAATAGTGTAAAACCCTATCCAGAAATAAGAAACGCCTTTACAGGAGGTGAATTGGTCGAAGTTGCTGTTCTGGAATGGGATTTGTAATTTCGTCTGACTTGTTTTGCGCCTTGGGAGTTAACTCCTTATTGAATGGCTTCTAAGGTTTGTTGATGGGATTTCGTAGTGGTTTGCGGCTCATGTGGAATTCTCGGTAAAGATGGTGCCTGATTCCTGTGCCTGTCAGTTCATGGAAAATTGAATTAGACATTCTTAAACTGCTCCATGGTGACAAAACGTTGCCAGTTCCCTCTTTGTTTCCCATTTCTTTTTGCCAACTCATTTTGCGAGAGGGATGCACGTGCTTTATGGTACCTGCCTGTTATACAGGTCCTGCCTGGTACTCTAAGCACTACATACACCTTTCGTGATGAATACTAACATCCAAGTTTGAGATTGCGTGTAAAAAGAAAAATATTGCTTGAGCTGGATTTGGACCGGAACTAACTGGACGCAAAACAAACTGTCGAAGTAGAAAAGAAAACTAGACGGGATATAGTGTGTGGGTCATGGCAAACTGTCTGATTATCTGTATAGAGTGCAAATAAGATAATGAGGATTGAGCTCCTTCTGTGTGATCACCGTGTTTCAGAATGCGTTGCCTAGGGCAGCTTTGCTGACTTCTAGAGAAGCTTATGCATCAGATTTTCCTTGTTGCAATGCCGGGCAACGTTCACACGAAGAATTGCCACGGATGAAATAAACGAGTAGTTTGACTAGAAGCCTCTCAATTCCCAGACTAGAAGAGATGTAAACTGCTGATGCAGATAATCATATCTTTGATGGTAGGTACATTCAGCGGAGAGAAATGCCAGTGAGCAGCTTCGTACATGCGTGATTCTGAAGGCTGGATTACTTATGCACTTCCATACATATGATTGTCCCCATGACTCCCAAGCCGAACTAATGGACAGGGCAACACATTGTCAATCAAGCTAGGCTTGTGGTCTGAGATTAGAGGGACCAAGAGGATGGAGGGCTTGCACAAATAAGAAGGGCAAGTAGAGTTGTAGAAGTGGAAGGGTGGGAACTCGCGAGTAGTTTGTATCAGGAGGGATGGGGTAGATGATGTACTTCTGGTGTGAGGTTTGCCCTCGGGCAGACTCGCTGTAACCAACTGTCCTTCTCTCTTGATGAAACTATGCGCAACTCTCTTGCGTGTTCCCAAAATAAATAAAGAGGAGTAGTGTCATTGAAGCATAGGAACCCAGATTTGAGTAATATTGAAGTGTAGTGAAGCAAGGGAGTAAAGGCAACCGTGGTAGAACATTGAGAAAAATGCACGAAACAATGCTCCAGTCTAACAATCAATCGGATGGATGGATGTCAGAGCAATCAGTTCGATATCATGCATAAATATAAATAGAGAAAAACTTGTATGCTATAGTGTCGTTGAAGTAAGACTATTAGTTATTCATAAAAACCTTACAAAGTAATACATCAATATATCTGAAGCCGCCATCTTGGCAACATCTGTCGGTACTCCTATTCATTGATTAATAGAAAGTGTGAGCCGAATAGCCAAACCTCTCACCTAAGCATAACATCTAAAGCCGGAGACCCCAACCAAGCTACATACCAGGTCTGGGGAACAAACCGGTTTGACGCACTTAGGTCATGGCCGTCATCTTCCATCGATCCATCTTCAGAGCAAATACTAATTGATCGACCTTGTCAGGCCTGTTGTGAACGTCACCACGGCGCCAGACAACACCTCCTGCCTACGTGCATCCATCATCACACATCCGTCACTGAGGCCCTGCCGCATCACGCCGCCGAGACTCCACATTGTTGATGCGTCGCATGGAACGCCACTCTACCGCAGATGTTGTCCACTAGTCCCTCGAGCCTATGCATACCTCCAAGAATGATGCCCCCAAGAGGGATACGGCACTAGAGCGTCGGCGTCATCTGATCAACCAATCTAGGGTTTCCTCCGGAGGTGTTAGATAGGGGTCTAGAGTTTCTCCATGACGACGCCTTCAAGAAGGAGATGACGCAGAAAACACCGCCATCGCCGGCCTTGGCAACGAGCCAAGAGCAGGGTTTTCACCCGGATCCGCTCGAGGAACCTCCATCCAGTCTCATGTGCTGGGACCGCCACCGACCACCGCCGCCGCACATGGAGCAGGCCGCACATGTCAGATCAGAACTGACTAGAAGCCAGACCACAATACAGATGATCCATCCACCAGGCCCTCCATGCCACCGCCATCGATCCGAGATCCGACCGGCCGAGAGCCCCCAGCCGCCGCGCCGCAGGACCCGGCTAGCCGCGCCTCCACATGGTGGGGGCCCCGCCTCACCCCAAGCCGCGAGAGAGAAGGAGAGACCCCCGCCACCGCCATCTACCCCCGGGCTTAGCACGACAGCTTCACGCTGCGGTGACGGGAGGAGAGGAGGGAGTAGATCGGGGCTCGGCAGTGTGAACGCATGTGAATAGGTAGTAGTTAGCACTGTAGCATACCCGGCAACGGGATATACTTATCCCTACCCGGTTGTTTTAGATATATTAAGTTAGTTGTAACGAGAACCTAACCCATGTATATCTGATGTATATCTCTAATATAAATAGATGAGCAGACGGAGGCTTTACTCTTTTTTCTCATAGGCGGTCGCTAGGGTAGCGGCCCACCCGAGTCGCCCGGTGCGGGAGCGACGCGGGGGTTATGCGCGAGACACAGGAACCAGCATCAACGCCTTCATATATATATATAGGTGAATTGGTTGAAGTTGGTGTCTGAAATGGGATTTGTAATTTCGTCTGCCTAGTTTTGGGCCTTGCGAGTTGAAGCCTTTTGAGTGGCTTCTAAAGTTTGTTCGTGTTATTTGGTAATGGTGTTGCAACCCATGTGCAATTCTGGGTAAAGATGGTGCCCCTTTTGTGAGAGGGCTGCACGTGCAGCACTTCAGTTCTACAGGCTCTGCTTGGGCCTATTCGTGATGAATGCTATCATCAAAGTTTGGGACCTTGTCCAGGTTCTTCAGGGCAAGTCTCCTTGGCATGGATTGTTCAGTGGAACAAGTGGAGGAGAGAGAAGTGATGCTTGAAGTGGACTCGAACCTGTTGAGAATAGCAACTTGTATTATTTAGGAGGCCAAAGCCAACATATATACACATACATGAGGATGCCAAAAGGCTACAGGAGAATGCCAAGAGACTGAATGCAAAAGGTCAAAAGACATCACTAACACCCCCCCTCAAACTCATGGTGGATCCACAACACTAAGTTTGGAAAAGTGAAATCCATGTTGCGCTCTAGTCTGGGCCTTCGTGAAGAAGTCTGCTAGCTGTAACTCAGAAGGCACATATTGAAGAGCAACAACATGATCCTGCACAGCAGCGCGCACATAAGAAGCATCAACGCCAATATGCTTGGTAAGCTCATGCTTCACGGGATCCCGTGCAATACTGATAGCACCAGTACTATCTGACAAGATAGTGGTAGGTGTAGTAACAGAAACACCAACATCCTCTAGTAACCATCTTAACCAAGTCATCTCTGCCGTCAGAAGAGACATAGCTCGCAACTCAGCCTCTGCACTCGAACGGGTAACTTCAGTCTGTTTCTTTGTCTTCCAGGCAATGAGAGAACCAGCAAGAAAACACAGTAAGCAGATAGTGAACGGAGATCCGTAGGATCACTAGCCCACGTAGCATCCGAATAGGCTTGGAGCTGTAACGAGCTGGAGCGGGGAAAGAAGAGACGGTGAGAGATCGTGCCACGAAGATATCGTAGAACACGAAGAAGGTGACTATAGTGTACCGAAGTGGGAGAAGAAACAAACTGACTCAAGATATGGACATGATAAGAGATATCTGGACGAGTGACGGCGAGATAGACAAGACTCCCAACAAGATGACGATAACTTGTCAGATTAGACAAGGGCTCACCATCAGAAGCACGAAGGTGAACATTGAGCTCCATAGGAGTCTCAACAATGCGCTCATTAGAGCCGCATGAGTAAGAAGATCCTGGATATACTTTTCTTGGGAAATAAAAAAGCCATCAGAGCTGGAGGAAACCTCAATCCCATGAAAGTAACGAAGAGGACCAAGATCAGACATAAGAAACTGCTCACTGAGACGGGCCTTGACAAAGGCAATGTACTCAGGGTCATCGCCAGTGATGATCATGTCATCAACATATAGAAGAAGAGTTCGACCACGAGCTGAAAGGTGAACAAACAACGCTGGATCATGAGCACTCGTTGAAAAACCAGCGGCGGTCACCACAGAGGCAAAACGAACCAGGCACGAGGGGCTTGCTTAAGGCCATAGAGAGAGCGTCGAAGACGGCATACCATGCCATCAGGAACAGAATACCCGGGTGGTGGCTGCATATAAACCTCCTCACGCAACTCACCATTAAGAAAGGCATTCTTAACATCAAGCTAAGAGACAGACCAATGGCGAATAGAAGCCACAGCGAGAAGTGTGCGGATAGTGGTCATATGGGCTACAGGAGCAAAAGTCTCATCGTAATCACGACCATGCTCCTGCTGAAAGCCACGAGCCACAAGACGAGCTTTGTAACGCTCAAGAGAACCATCAGAGCGAGTCTTAACTTTGTACACCCACTTACAAGTGATGGGACGAACACCGGAAGGAAGAGAAACAAGATCCCACGTGCCGGTGCGCTCAAGAGCAGCAAGCTCCTCTGCCATCGCAAACTGCCATTCAGGATGAACAATAGCATCGCGATAAGAGGTAGGCTCAAGTACAGCTGAAAGACCATATCGAGTAGGAGAATAGCGGTCAGGGGGAGGGCGAGGCTGAGCCCGAAGACCATAAGTCGGCCGGGATGAGGAGGACGACACACCAGAAGTAGATGGCACGTCAATAGATTTATCCACAACACGTGGACGACTAGTATAATGGAAAAGAAAGGAGGGAAGAGGTGGAATCACTGGAGGTTGAGACGAGGAATGTATCAATGATGAAGATGGAGAAGGGGAAGGTATCGGTGATGAAGGTGAAGAAGGAGAAGATATCGGTGATGAAGGTGGAGAGTCATGCGATGAGGGAGGAGAGGAAACCGTAGGAGAGGATGGCGTAGGATCTGCAACAACAGGACGATGAATAGGAATACTAGGCACAGAGGGAGGTTTTTCAGGAAACGCGATAAAAGAGATATCCTCTACTGAAAAAGTCGAGGAGGATGGTGGCGGGTAGAATGGACGAGACTCATAAAAAGTCACGTCCCGAGAAATACGCATCCGACGACCAACTGGATCCCAACAACAATAACCCTTATGCTCATCACTGTAGCCTAGAAAAACACACTCGACTGACTGAGCAGTCAGTTTGGTGCGTTCTCGTGGGGCCAGGAGAACATAGCAAACACAACCAAACAACCAAAGCGTCGAATAATCGGGAGAATGATAAAAAAGATGCTCATAAGGAATACCACCCTGCAGAGTAGATGAAGGTTGAATGTTTATGAGATATGTGGCATAGAGACAGCCTCAGCCCAAAAATGAGGCGGAAGAGAGGCGGCAATCATCATCGCACGAGCTGTCTCAAGAAGGTGACGATGTTTGCGCTCAGCCACGCCATTCTGAGCGTGAGCACCAGGACAAGAGAACTAAGCAATAGTACCCTGCTCCACAAGAAAATCATGCAACATTTTAGAGACATACTCGCGAGCAGAATCAACATGGAACACACGGATAGGTGTAGAGAACTGAGTGTGAACCATGGCAGCAAAACGCTTATAAATGGTGAGAACCTCACTACGAGAAGACATTAAGTAAAGCCAAGTGTAGCGAGAGAAATCATCTATAAAAATAATATAGTATCGATGACCCCCTTTGGAAGCGAAGGGAGCCGGGCCCCATACATCTGAATGTACTAAATCAAAAGGGCGCTGAGACACCGACTCACTAGTAGGATAAGGTAACTGAATCTGCTTACCCAACCTACAACCCTGGCAGTGTAAGGAGACATCTCCTGAGACAGGCCCCAGAAGACCACAACGAACTAAAGATGCTAGTCGCGAACCACAAAGGTGACCAAGTCGATGATGCCACTGCTGGAAGGAGCTGATAGCTGAAACAGCGAAAGCAGATGGACTGGCGGGTGTGGTGGCAGCGGAAGGAACATGAAGCCAGTCTAACTCCTAAAGTCCCTGAGAATCACGACGGCGAGGGCCAGCTCCAATCAGAGCCTTTGTGTGACGATCCTGGATTGTGCAAGAATCAATGTCAAGAATGACACAACAACCAGAATCAGTAAGCTGACTCGCAGAAAATAGATTCATGGTAAGGCGAGGAACATGAGAAACATCCGGAACATAAAAGGAAGAAGTGGAAAGAGTGCCTCGACTAGCCACAGGAAGAGAAGTACCATTTGCTGTAAGAACATTAATAGGAAGATCGAGAGATCTAAGAGAGGACAAGATAGAAGAATCGGAAGACATATGAAATGAAGCTCCAGAATCCAGAAACCATTGGGATGTACCTGACTGTGTAGATGGTGGCCGCTCAGCACTGAAAGCACCAGTCACAGAGCCTGCAGTACCCGTCGAAGAACCTGAAGCGACAAGTAGACGCTTAAGCTTCACAATATCCTGCTCAGTCAAGGAGACAGTAGATGACGTCGATGAAGCAGCACGAGTCCCAGAAGAAGAATTGCGCTCCCTGTTACGCATATCACGCTTCTTCTTGAGGCAATCAGACTCGGGGTGACCATCCCTGTTGCAGTAGCCGCAATGAGTACGAGGACGAGAGAGACCCTCATGAGAGCGACCCTCACTACTAGGAGTGGGCAGTAGCGATGGGGCATTGGAGCAAGAAATCACTGGTGGAGAAGCAGTTCGAGCAGCAAGCACAGAGGGAACCTGAAGCAACCCAGCACCACGGAGGCGAGTCTTCTCAGCACTAAGCTCAGCAAGTACCTCAGAAATAGGAACACGACCATGAGCAAACAACTGAGCACGTCGAGGCTCAAACTCTCCACGGAGCCGCGACAGAAACACATAGACACGCTGAAACTCCAAGTCGGACCTCACAGTCTGGCAACACGCGCAAGTGCCACAAACAGCAGTGCGAAGGTTGTCAAGCTGGCGCCAGATAGCAGAACTTTGAGTGTAGAACTCATCAATAGTGGAGTCTCCCTGCTGAAGAGCATGCTCCTGACGTACCACAGACAAGTAGAGAGCATCACCAGAGGGCTGATAGCGCTGACGAGGACGAGTCCATATCTCAAACACAGTACTGAGGCCCATAAACTCATATGCAAACTGTGGTAAAACACTGGAAGTGAGGACAGCCGCATCACGAGTATCATCATCACACCATTGAGTATAAGCAGTCAGATCATCATGATAAATGGAAAGAGCATCCGAATAAACCACGACTTGCTGGTCATAAGCAGCGACCGCACCATCAGCAGCGACCCGGGCTGCAGCCCTATCATCATCAGAAGCATCTGCGCCAAGATCCGGTGGAGGTGGCGGTGGGATAGGAGCCACAGGAGGAACTGGACGCTAAGGACAAGGAACCTCGCCGGAAAGAACTCCCCATAAACGAAGGCCACACATGTGAATGCGCATAAAGGCAGCAAACTCAGCATAGTTTGCACCATCAAAAATCACCGGACAGCGTGGAACGGCGACATAGCCCAATGATGTCGAAGACATGATGCTCCTCTTCTGTCTTTTTTTTAGTATATAATCAATCCACGCAGACGAAAGTCAATCAAGCAGAAAACAGTGGCAGTGACCCGACCAGGGAGACAAAAGGCCCACGGCAGAGGTCGAACCTCGAGCAGCCGGACTTCGCGACTGGTGGGTGGAGACGATGACCCGCGCCAGGACCACCAGCTCGGCAGGGAACCACGAGCGAGGCAGGACGGGCCGCTGGTAGCGACGAGCGGAAGGGGCCGGTGGTGGGTAGCAGCCGGAGTCAGAGGGACGCCGGGCGGCCGCGGACGAAGGGGCGCCGGGCGGCCGAAGCCGGAGGGGCGCCGGCGACCGCGGACGAAGGGGCGCCGGGCGGCCGAAGCTGGAGGGCGTCGGGCGGCCGCGGACGGAGGGGCGACGGGCGGCCGGAAGAGCAGCGGCGCGGATGGGGCGAGCAACAGGAGACGACCTTGGAGGAGGAACGAGCGGCTAGATCGATCGGGACCAAGTCCGATGGGATCCAACACACAGCGCTGAAACACTGGATTCCACACAGCAGCTGGATGTGAAGCTCCTGTAGCTGGAGATGAACGCAGGCAACAGCAGAATCACGGGCCGGCAGAAAACAAAGCAACGGCGGGCGTGTAGGAGATTGGATCGGGAGAGCACGAGTTTTGCGTACGGAAAAAAGTACCTAGAGCTCTAATACGATGTTGAAAATAGCAACTTGTATTATTTAGGAGGCCAAAGCCAACATATATACACATACGTGAGGATGCCAAAAGGCTACAGGAGAATGCCAAGAGAATGAATGCAAAAGGTCAAAAGACATCACTAACAGAACCAACTGGACGGGAAACATACTGTCGAAACGAAAGGAAAACTGGACGGTATATGTGATCATGGCAAACTGTCTGACTATCTGCATAGAGTGTAAATCAGATAATGATGATTGAGCTCCTTCTGTGTAATCATCGTGTTTCAGAATGCGCTGCCTACGGTAGCTTTGCGAACATCTGAGAAGTTTATGCTGTCAAACATGTCACACATATACATGTGTACCGCACCACCTTGCGCATCATGCCATATCTTTCTGTTGTAGTCTAGGATCGGTATAGGTTGGCAGGTTGGTAGTAGTATTTTCCTTTATCTCTATCTCCTTGTAACCAACTCTATCGCTTGTTCTCCAAGTCTCAATCTCCTGTAATCTCTCCAACAACTTATGTGTATGTGTTGTATCAGGGAGGTGCGCCCCTACTATATAACACGAACCCGTCGCCTCTGAACGAGGTAAGACGTTTCCGCCATCGCACATGGTAATCAAAGCCTTCCTTTTCCAATCTAGCTCTCTCGATTGCATCTAGTGCATAGCCATGTCTTCATCCTCCGGCGTCTCCCAACCTAGCCTCAATGGCCAGGTCACCGAGAAGCTCAACCGCACGAACTATGTGCTATGGCGCACACAGGTCACACCCCACTTGCGGGGCACCGGTGTCTTCGGCTACGTCGACAGCACCGCGCCGGAGCCGGCCAGACTCCACGTCACCAAGGATAAGGACGGCAAGGAGACTTCTGCGCCCAACTCTCTCCACCCACTTTGGGTCCGGGAGGACCAACAAGTGCTCGGCTATTTGCTGAGTACTCTCTCCAAGGAGGTGCTGGTCGCGGTCACCGCGATCACCACGGCGTGTGAACTCTGGGTGGCACTGGCGGGCATGTTCTCGTCACAATCACTCAGCCGCGTCAAAAACATCAGAACTGCGCTCATCAATGCGTAGAAGGGCAACCAGTCGGTCGCCTCCTACTTCGCCTCCCTGCGCGGCCTCACTGATGAACTCGCCGCTGCCGGCAAGCCCATCCAGGACGCCGAGTTGATCTCGTACATCCTCCATGGGCAGGACATCGACTACCAGCCGCTCGTCTCCGCCCTCGACGCCCGCGTCACGCCCGTCACCCTCGACGAGCTCTATGCCATGCTGAGTAACTTCGATCAGCGCATGGCCCAATTCCATGGCTCCTCCGGCCACTTCAAGTCCTCTGCCAATGCTGCCTCTCGCGGTCGCGGTGGCAGCCCTCGCTCGCGTGGATCTCCCTGCAACAAGGGGCGGTCAGGAGGGAACAACAACGATGGTGGCTCCTCCAACTCTCGCAACGGCCGCCCCACCAACCCCAAGCCTCGTCGTGGCGGCGGCTCCACCAGGTCTCGTCCGGACGCACCCCGCTGTCAGATTTGTGGCAAGCTTGGGCACACGGCCAAAGACTGCTGGTACCGCTATGATGAAGATGACGACTCCTCCCAAGACTAGGACAAAGTTGTTGCAGCTGCGGATGGCTCCTACGGTGTTGACACGAACTGGTATGTCGACAGTGGTGCTACCAATCACATCACCAACGAGCTCGAGAAGGTCACTATGAAGGAGAAATACCGTGGCAAAGATCAAATCTACACTGCCAAGGGTGAAGGTATGAGGATATGTCACGTTGGTCACTTGTTTTCTAGTACCCCTCATCATAAAATTCATCTAAAGAAAATTTTGCATGTCCCTAGTGCCGATAAGAATCTTCTTTCTGTTCATAAAATTGCTATTGGCAACCATGTCTTCCTTGAATTTCATCCTTATTTTTTCTTGATCAAGGATCATGCAACAAAGAAAATCCTCTATCGAGGTAGATGCGTCTGAGGGCTCTACCCGTTGCTTCAGGATTGTAGAAGATTCAATAAACAAGCCTATGGTGTTGCCAAACTTTCGTCAACACGGTGGCACGATCGATTAGGACATGCTGATTTCTCTTTAGTTGAAAAATTACTTAGGAAAAATAAGCTCCCCTATGTTGGTGAGCGTGATCTTGAAACTATTTGTGATTCTTGTCAACGAGCTAAAAGTCATCAGTTGCCTTATCCCATATCTACTAATGTTTCTACAAAACCTTTGCAATTAATCTTCTCTAATGTTTGGGGTCCTGCCCCTAGTTATGTTGGTAGACACACTTATTATGTGAGCTTCATAGATGACTACAGCAAATTTTCTTGGATCTATCTTCTTAAGAGAAGATCCGATGTCTTTCAAGTTTTCCAAAACTTCCAAGCTCTAGTTGAACGAAAATTCGATAGTAAGATCATTGCAGTACAATCTGATTGGAGGGGGGGGGGAGTACGAAAAATTGAACTCCTTTCTTCCAAACCCTTGGCATATCACATCATGTGTCATGCCCGCATGCTCATCAACAGAATGGCTCTGCTGAACGCAAGCACAAACATATAGTTGAGGTTGGGTTAGCCCTCCTAGCTGGCGCATCCATGCCCCTCAAGTTTTGGGATGAGGCTTTTCTCACCGCCGTTCATATCATCAACATGCTTCCTAGTCGTGTTATCAATAATGAAACTCCACTAGAATGACTTCTCCACACTAAACCCGACTCTTCGTGTCTTCGGTTGTGCATGTTGGCCCAATCTTCGCCCATACAATAACCGCAAGCTTATGTTTCGCTCAAAACAGTGTGTCTTTCTAGGATATAGCGCCCAACACAAAGGTGTCAAATGCCTACATGTCTCCACTGGTCGCGTCTATATCTCCAGGGATGTCGTTTTTGATGAAACAAAGTTTCCCTTTGCTGATCTCCATCCAAATGCCGATGCCCTTCTTCGTGAGGAAATTCTCCTCCGACCTCCTCATCTCTCCGTCCTTCATAAAGGGGGACTAAACTATGATGATCAACTGTTGACACATCCTCTTACTAATGGCACAATTGAGTCTTGTGATGAAACAAGAGAAAACAAAGAAAATGGTGAAGAAAACGGTGGAAAAAATGCCTCATCAGAACGACATTTCATGTGTCGTGAGACGGGAGGCAGATCCTCCTCGGGATCCGTTCGACAGCAGCATATCAGATCCTCCTCGGGATCCGCGGGCGCAGACCCACCTGCCGCAGGCGCAGATGCGACATGCACGCCAGGACTCTGCTCCGCGATGCTTGCTCCAGGGCGTGCCACGCGGTCGCCTGCAACCGGCCGAGGCACGTCTCCACCTCCGTGCCAGTCCCCGCCTGACATGCGGCCCCTCGAGCTTGGTCTGGGCGGCACACGGTTTGGCGTACACCCGCAGTGCTACACGCGGCGCGTCCCGGTTCGCCCGACTGGTGTGGGGCCAGGAGCAGGCACGGCGCCCAGCGCTGGCACCGAAACCAGCGGACCCAGCCGTCCGACACGCGCATGATTCGAGGCTGATACGCCATCACGCGGCAATGATGAGTTGCCTCCTCTACTGAGATCTTCTACGGATGCTACTGAGGATTCAACGCCACCACCTGCCACAGAAGATCCAAGCCCTGCAGATTCGGCTGCAACGGCCAGCGAATCCCTCTCGGGATCGGCGACTCCTGTTCAGCCCGCAGGATCTTCTGTGGCTACACCGCAAATCACCTCATCACCACGCCGTACACGACTTCAAAAAGGGGTAATACAACCTGTCAATTACAAGCATATAACTAAATACGGATGATATGTTCTACAGGAAAACCTGGTGAACCAAACACACTTGAAGAAGCTCTTGGTGACGAACGGTGGCAGAAAGCAATGAATGAAGAGTTTATGGCACTAAAGAAAAATAACACATGGCATTTAGTTCCTCCACAGCAAGGTAAAAACTTGATCGATTGCAAGTGGGTATTTCGGATTAAAAGAAAGTCTGATGGAACTATTGATCGGTACAAGGCTAGACTCGTTGCAAAAGGCTTCAAACAACGATATGGTATAGACTATGAGGACACATTTAGTCCTGTTGTAAAAGCTGCAACTATTCGTCTTGTCTTGTCTATTGCTGTTTCAAGGGGCTGGAGTCTCAGACAGCTAGATGTACAGAACACGTTCCTGCATGGTGTTCTGGAAGAGGAAGTGTACATGAAACAACCTCCTGGGTTTGAAAGTAAAAGTGCCCCCTTTCATGTGTGCAAACTTGATACGGCACTATATGGTCTAAAGCAAACTCCAAGGGCTTGGTATTCTCGTCTCTATCTCAAAAGGCAAACACTTGGCTTTATTCCTTCCAAGTCTAACACCTCATTGTTTACTTACAACAAGTCCAACACATGTATATTTGTCCTCATATATGTTGATGATATTATTGTGACAAGTTCATCTGATGAAGCAATCACAAGACTGCTGAAAGACTTGGGGCAGACTTTGCTCTAAAGGATCTTGGAGACTTGCATTATTTTCTTGGAATTGAGGTGAAGAAACACAAGGAGGACTTCATCTCTCTCAAGAAAAATATGCCACTGACCTAGTCAAGAAGGCTGGTCTGCAAGGTTGTAAACCTACACCCACTCCATTATCCAGCTCAGAAAAGTTATGTCTTACAGAAGGTACACTCCTGAATCAAGAAGACAACACAAAATACAGAAGTTTGGTAGGAGCACTCCAATACCTTACTCTCACCAGACCTGATATTTCTTTTGCTGTTAACAAAGTATGTTTGTTCCTTCTGAAAGAAATATGCCCTAGAGGCAATAATAAAGTTGTTATTTATATTTCCTTATATCATGATAAATGTTTATTATTCATGCTAGAATTGTATTAACCGGAAACTTAGTACATGTGTGAATACATAGACAAACAGAGTGTCCCTAGTATGCCTCTACCTGACTAGCTCGTTAATCAAAGATTGTTAAGTTTCCTAGCCATAGACACGTGTTGTCATTTGATGAACGGGATCACATCATTAGAGAATGATGTGATGAACAAGACCCATCCGTTAGCTTGGCATAATGATCGTTTAGTTTCATTGCTATTTGCTTTCTTCATGACTTATACACGTTCCTATGACTATGAGATTATGGAACTCCCGAATACTGGAGGAACACCTTGTGTGCTATCAAACGTCACAACGTAACTGGGTGATTATAAAGATGCTCTACAGGTGTATCTGAAGGTGTTTGTTGGGTTGGCATAGATCAAGATTAGGATTTGTCACTCCGTGTATCGAAGAGGTATCTCTGGGCCCTCTCGGTAATGCACATCACTATAAGCCTTGCAAGCAATGGGACTAATGAGTTAGTTGCAGGATGATGCATTACGGAACGAGTAAAGAGACTTGCCGGTAACGAGATTGAACTAGGTATGAGGATACCGACGATCGAATCTCGGGCAAGTAACATACCGATGACAAAGGGAACAACGTATGTGGTTATGCGGTTTGACCGATAAAGATCTTCGTAGAATATGTAGGAGCCAATATGAGCATCCAGGTTCTGCTATTGGTTATTGACCAGAGATGTGTCTCGGTCATGTCTACATAGTTCTCGAACCCGTAGGGTCCTCACGCTTAACGTCCGATGACGATTTGTATTATGAGTTATGTGATTTGATGACCGAAGTTTTTTTGAAGTCCCGGATGAGATCATGGACATGACGAGGAGTCTCGAAATGGTCGAGAGGTAAAGATTCATATATTGGAAGGTTACATTCGGACACCGGAATGGTTTCGGGAAGTATCGGATAAGTTTCGGAGTATTGGGAGGTTACCGGAAACCCCCCCCGGGGAAGTTATGAGCCTTGATGGGCCATAAGGGAGTAGGAGAGGGAAGGCCACAAGGTGGCGCGTGCCCCTCCCCTTGGCAGTCCGAATTGGACTAGGGGGAGGGGGCGCGGCCCCCTCTTTCCTTCCCCTCTCCCTCTCCTTCCCCCTTCTCCTTCTTGGAATAGGAAATGAAGGAAATATGCCCTAGAGGCAATAATAAAGTATTATTTATTTCCTTATATCATGATAAATGTTTATTATTCATGCTAGAATTGTATTAACCGGAAACATAATACATGTGTGAATACATAGACAAACAGAGTGTCACTAGTATGCCTCTACTTGACTAGCTCGTTAATCAAAGATGGTTATGTTTCCTAGCCATAGACATGAGTTGTCATTTGATTAACGGGATCACCTCATTAGGAGAATGACGTGATTGACTTGACCCATTCCGTTAGCTTAGCACCCGATCGTTTAGTATGTTGCTATTGCTTTCTTCATGACTTATACATGTTCCTATGACTATGAGATTATGCAACTCCCGTTTACCGGAGGAACACTTTGTGTGCTACCAAACGTCACAACGTAAAAGGGTGATTATAAAGGTGTTCTATAGGTGTCTCCAAAGGTACTTGTTGGGTTGGCGTATTTCGAGATTAGGATTTGTCACTCCGATTGTCGGAGAGGTATCTCTGGGCCCACTCAGTAATGCACATCACTATAAGCCTTGCAAGCATTGTGACTAATGAGTTAGTTGCGGGATGATGTATTACGGAACGAGTAAAGAGACTTTCCGGTAACGAGATTGAACTAGGTATCGAGATACCGACGATCGAATCTCGGGCAAGTAACATACCGACGACAAAGGGAACAACGTATGTTGTTATGCGGTCTGACCGATAAAGATCTTCGTAGAATATGTAGGAACCAATATGAGCATCCAGGTTCCGCTATTGGTTATTGACCGGAGAGAGGTTATTGACTGGAGAGGTGTCTCGGTCATGTCTACATAGTTCTCGAACCCGTAGGGTCCGCACGCTTAAAGTTACGATGATAGTTATATTATGAGTTTATATGTTTTGATGTACTGAAGGTTGTTCGGAGTCCCGGATGTGATCACGGACATGACAAGGAGTCTCGAAATGGTCGAGACATAAAGATTGATATATTGGACGACTATATTCGGACACCGGAAGTGTTCCGGAGAAGTTTCGGATTTAACCGGAGTGCCGGAGGGTTACCGGAACCCCCCGGGGAAGTATTGGGCCTTAGTGGGCCTAGAGGGGAGAGAGAGGGCAGCAGCCAGGAGGTGGCGCGCCCCCTCCCAGGAGGAATCCTAGTTGGACTAGGAGAGGGGGGCGTAGCTGTTGGGAATCGTAGCATAATTTTAAAATTTTCCTACGCTCACCTAGATGCATCTATGGAGTATACTAGCAACGAGGGGAAAGGAGTGTATCTACATACCCTTGTAGATCGCGAGCGGAAGCGTTCCAATGAACGTGGATGACGGAGTCGTACTCGCCGTGATCCAAATCACCGATGACCGAGTGCCGAACGGACGGCACCTCCGCGTTCAACACACGTACGGTGCAGCGACGTCTCCTCCTTCTTGATCCAGCAAGGGGGAAGGAGAGGTTGATGGAGATCCAGCAGCACGACGGCGTGGTGGTTGATGTAGCGGGATGCCGGCAGGGCTTCGCCGAGCTTCTACGAGAGAAAGAGGTGTAGCAAGGGAGGAGGGAGGCGCCAAAGGCTGAGATGTTGCTGCCCTCCCTCCCCCCTTTATATAGGCCCCCTGGGAGGGGGGGGGGGGGCGCCGGCCAAACCCCATCTAGGGTGGGGGGCGGCGGCCAAGGGGGTGCCTTGCCCCCCAAGGCAAGTGGGAAGCCCCCCCACCCTAGGGTTTGCAACCCTAGGCGCATGGGGGGAGGCCCATGGGGGGACGCCCAGCCCACTAGGGGCTGGTTCCCTTCCCACTTCAGCCCACGGGGCCCTCCGGGATAGGTGGCCCCACCCGGTGGACCCCTGGGACCCTTCCGGTGGTCCCAGTACAATACCGGTAACCCCCGAAACTTTCCCGGTGGCCGAAACTTGACTTCCTATATACAATTCTTCACCTCCGGACCATTCCGGAACTCCTCGTGACGTCCGGGATCTCATTCGGGACTCCGAACAACTTTCGGGTTTCCGCATACACATATCTCTACAACCCTAGCGTCACCGAACCTTAAGTGTGTAGACCCTATGGGTTCGGGAGACATGCAGACATGACCGAGACGCCTCTCCGGTCAATAACCAACAGCGGGATCTGGATACCCATGTTGGTTCCCACATGTTCCACGATGATCTCATCGGATGAACCACGATGTCGAGGATTCAATCAATCCCGTATACAATTCCCTTTGTTAATCGGTATGTTACTTGCCCGAGATTCGATCGTCGGTATCCCAATACCTTGTTCAATCTCGTTACCGGCAAGTCTCTTTACTCGTACCACAATGCATGATCCCGTGACTAACGCCTTAGTCACATTGAGCTCATTATGATGATGCATTACCGAGTGGGCCCAGAGATACCTCTCCGTCACACGGAGTGACAAATCCCAGTCTCGATCCGTGCCAACCCAACAGACACTTTCGGAGATACCCGTAGTGCACCTTTATAGTCACCCAGTTACGTTGTGACGTTTGGCACACCCAAAGCACTCCTACGGTATCCGGGAGTTGCACGATCTCATGGTCTAAGGAAAAGATACTTGACATTGGAAAAGCTCTAGCAAACGAAACTACACGATCTTTTATGCTATGCTTAGGATTGGGTCTTGTCCATCACATCATTCTCCTAATGATGTGATCCCGTTATCAATGACATCCAATGTCCATAGTCAGGAAACCATGACTATCTGTTGATCAACGAGCTAGTCAACTAGAGGCTTACTAGGGACACGTTGTGGTCTATGTATTCACACATGTATTACGATTTCCGGACAATACAATTATAGCATGAACAATAGACAATTACCATGAACAAAGAAATATAATAATAACCATTTATTATTGCCTCTAGGGCATATTTCCAACAGTCTCCCACTTGCACTAGAGTCAATAATCTAGTTACATTGTGATGAATCGAACACCCATTGCGTCCTGGTGTTGATCATGTTTTGCTCTAGGGAGAGGTTTAGTCAACGGATCTGCTACATTCAGGTCCGTATGTACTTTACAAATATCTATGTCTCCATTTTGAACACTTTCACGAATGGAGTTGAAGCGACGCTTGATATGCCTGGTCTTCCTGTGAAACCTGGGCTCCTTCGCAAGGGCAATAGCTCCAGTGTTGTCACAGAAGAGAGTCATCGGGCCCGACGCATTGGGAATCACCCCTAGGTCGGTAATGAACTCCTTCATCCAGACTGCTTCCTGCGCTGCCTCCGAGGCTGCCATGTACTCCGCTTCACATGTAGATCCCGCCACGACGCTTTGCTTGCAACTGCACCAGCTTACTGCTCCTCCATTCAAAATATACACGTATCCGGTTTGTGACTTCGAGTCATCCAGATCTGTGTCGAAGCTAGCGTCGACGTAACCCTTTACGACGAGCTCTTCGTCACCTCCATAAACGAGAAACATATCCTTAGTCCTTTTCAGGTACTTCAGGATATTCTTGACCGCTGTCCAGTGTTCCATGCCGGGATTACTTTGGTACCTTCCTACCAAACTTACGGCAAGGTTTACATCAGGTCTGGTACACAGCATGGCATACATAATAGACCCTATGGCCGAGGCATAGGGGATGACACTCATCTTTTCTATATCTTCTGCCGTGGTCGGGCATTGAGCCGTGCTCAATTGCACACCTTGCAATACAGGCAAGAACCCCTTCTTGGACTGATCCATATTGAACTTCTTCAATATCTTGTCAAGGTATGTACTCTGTGAAAGACCAATGAGGCGTCTTGATCTATCTCTATAGATCTTGATGCCTAATATATAAGCAGCTTCTCCAAGGTCCTTCATTGAAAAACACTTATTCAAATAGGCCTTTATACTTTCCAAGAATTCTATATCATTTCCCATCAATAGTATGTCATCCACATATAATATGAGAAATGCTACAGAGCTCCCACTCACTTTCTTGTAAACACAGGCTTCTCCATAAGTCTGTGTAAACCCAAACGCTTTGATCATCTCATCAAAGCGAATGTTCCAACTCCGAGATGCTTGCACCAGCCCATAGATTGAGCGCTGGAGCTTGCATACTTTGTTAGCATTCTTAGGATCGACAAAACCTTCCGGCTGCATCATATACAACTCTTCCTTAAGGAAGCCGTTAAGGAATGCCGTTTTGACGTCCATCTGCCATATCTCATAATCATAGTATGCGGCAATTGCTAACATGATTCGGACGGACTTCAGCTTCGCTACGGGTGAGAAAGTCTCATCGTAGTCAACCCCTTGAACTTGTCGATAACCCTTAGCGACAAGTCGAGCTTTGTAGATGGTCACATTACCATCCGCGTCCGTCTTCTTCTTAAAGATCCATTTGTTTTCTATGGCTCGCCGATCATCGGGCAAGTCAGTCAAAGTCCATACTTCGTTTTCATACATGGATCCTATCTCGGATTTCATGGCTTCTAGCCATTTGTCGGAATCCGGGCCCGCCATCGCTTCTTCATAGTTCGAAGGTTCACCGTTGTCTAACAACATGATTTCCAGGACAGGGTTGCCGTACCACTCTGGTGCGGAACGTGTCCTTGTGGACCTACGAAGTTCAGTGGAACTTGATCCGAAGCTTCATGATCATCATCATTAACTTCCTCCCCAGTCGGTGTAGGCACCACAGGAACATCTTCCCGCGCTGCGCTACTTTCCGGTTCGGAAGGGGTGACTATCACCTCATCAAGTTCCACTTTCCTCCCACTCAATTCTTTCGAGAGAAACTCCTTCTCCAGAAAGGACCCGTTCTTGGCAACGAAGATCTTGCCTTCGGATCTGAGGTAGAAGGTATACCCAATGGTTTCCTTAGGGTATCCTATGAAGACGCATTTCTCCGACTTGGGTTCGAGCTTTTCAGGTTGAAGTTTCTTGACATAAGCATCGCATCCCCAAACTTTTAGAAACGACAGCTTAGGTTTCTTCCCAAACCATAATTCATACGGTGTCGTCTCAACGGATTTCGACGGAGCCCTATTTAAAGTGAATGCGGCAGTCTCTAAAGCATAGCCCCAAAATGAGAGCGGTAAATCGGTAAGAGACATCATAGATCGCACCATATCCAATAGAGTGCGATTACGACGTTCGGACACACCGTTTCTCTGAGGTGTTCCAGGCGGCGTGAGTTGTGAAACTATTCCACATTTCCTTAAGTGTGTACCAAATTCGTGACTTAAATATTCTCCACCACGATCTGATCGTAAGAATTTTATTTTCCTGTCACGTTGATTCTCAACTTCACTCTGAAATTCCTTGAACTTTTCAAAGGTTTCAGACTTGTGTTTCATTAGGTAGACATACCCATATCTACTTAAATCATCAGTGAGAGTGAGAACATAACGATATCCTCCGCGAGCCTCAACACTCATTGGACCGCACACATCGGTATGTATGATTTCCAATAAGTTGGTTGCTCGCTCCATTGTTCCGGAGAACGGAGTCTTGGTCATCTTACCCATGAGGCATGGTTCGCACGTGTCAAATGATTCGTAATCAAGAGACTCCAAAAGTCCATCTGCATGGAGCTTCTTCATGCGCTTGACACCAATGTGACCAAGGCGGCAGTGCCACAAGTATGTGGGACTATCGTTATCAACTTTACATCTTTTGGTATTCACACTATGAACATGTGTAACATCACGTTCGAGATTCATCAAAAATAAACCATTGACCAGCGGGGCATGACCATAAAACATATCTCTCAAATAAATAGAACAACCATTATTCTCGGATTTAAATGAGTAGCCATCTCGAATTAAACGAGATCCAGATACAATGTTCATGCTCAAAGCTGGCACTAAATAACAATTATTGAGGTTTAAAACTAATCCCGTGGGTAGATGCAGAGGTAGCGTGCCGACGGCGATCACATCGACCTTGGAACCATTCCCGACGCGCATCGTCACCTCGTCCTTCGCCAGTCTCCGTTTATTCCGTAGTTCCTGTTTTGAGTTACAAATATGAGCAACCGCACCGGTATCAAATACCCAGGAGCTACTACGAGTACTGGTAAGGTACACATCAATTACATGTATATCACATATACCTTTGGTGTTGCCGGCCTTCTTTTCCGCTAAGTATTTGGGGCAGTTCCGCTTCCAGTGACCACTTCCCTTGCAATAAAAGCACTCAGTTTCAGGCTTGGGTCCATTCTTTGACTTCTTCCCAGTAACTGGTTTACCGGGCGCGGCAACTCCCTTGCCGTCCTTCTTGAAGTTCTTCTTACCCTTGCCCTTCTTGAACTTAGTGGTTTTATTCACCATCAACACTTGATGTTCTTTTCTGATTTCCACCTCCGCTGATTTCAGCATCGAATATACCTCAGGAATGGTCTTTTCCATCCCCTGCATATTGTAGTTCATCACAAAGCTCTTGAAGCTTGGTGGAAGCGACTGAAGGATTCTGTCAATGACCGCGTCATCCGGGAGATTAACTCCCAGCTGAGTCAAGCGGTTGTGCAACCCAGACATTCTGAGTATGTGCTCACTTACAGAACTATTTTCCTCCATTTTACAGCTGAAGAACTTGTCGGAGACTTCATATCTCTCGACCCGGGCATGAGCTTGGAAAACTAATTTCAGCTCCTCGAACATCTCATATGCTCCATGTTTCTCAAAACGCTTTTGGAGACCCGGTTCTAGGCTGTAAAGCATGCCGCACTGAACGAGGGAGTAATCATCAGCACGCTGCTGCCAAGCGTTCATAACGTCTTGGTTCTGTGGGATTGGTGCATCACCTAGCGGTGCTTCTAAGACATAATCTTTCTTGGCTACTATGAGGATGATCCTCAGGTTCCGGACCCAGTCCGTATAGTTGCTGCCATCATCTTTCAGCTTGGTTTTCTCTAGGAACGCGTTGAAATTGAGGACAACGTTGGCCATTTGATCTACAATACATAGTGTAAAGATTTTAGACTAAGTTCATGATAATTAAGTTCATCTAATCAAATTATTCAATGAACTCCCACTCAGATAGACATCCCTCTAGTCATCTAAGTGAAACATGATCCGAGTTAACTAGGCCGTGTCCGATCATCACGTGAGACGGACTAGTCAAGATCGGTGAACATCTCCATGTTGATCGTATCTTCTATACGACTCATGCTCGACCTTTCGGTCCTCCGTGTTCCGAGGCCATGTCTGTACATGCTAGGCTCGTCAAGTCAACCTAAGTGTATTGCGTGTGTTCCGAGGCCATGTCTGTACATGCTAGGCTCGTCAACACCCGTTGTATTCGAACGTTAGAATCTATCACACCCGATCATCACGTGGTGCTTCGAAACAACGAACCTTCGCAACGGTGCACAGTTAGGGGGAACACTTTCTTGAAATTATCATAAGGGATCATCTTACTTACTACCGTCGTTCTAAGCAAATAAGATGCAAAAACATGATAAACATCACATGCAATCAAATAGTGACATGATATGGCCAATATCATTATGCTCCTTTGATCTCCATCTTCGGGGCACCATGATCATCTTCGTCACCGGCATGACACCATGATCTCCATCATCATGATCTCCATCATTGTGTCTTCATGAAGTCGTCACGCCAACGATTACTTCTACTTCTATGGCTAACGCGTTTAGCAACAAAGTAAAGTAATTTACATGGCGTTATTCAATGACACGCAGGTCATACAAAATAATAAAGACAACTCCTATGGCTCCTGCCGGTTGTCATACTCATCGACATGCAAGTCGTGATTCCTATTACAAGAATATGATCAATCTCATACATCACATATATCATTCATCACATCTTCTGGCCATATCACATCACATAACACATGCTGCAAAAACAAGTTAGACGTCCTCTAATTGTTGTTGCAAGTTTTTACGTGGTTTGTAGGTTTCTAGCAAGAACGTTTCTTACCTACGTATGACCACAACGTGATTTGCCAATTTCTATTTACCCTTCATAAGGACCCTTTTCATCGAATCCGTTCCGACTAAAGTAGGAGAGACAGACACCCGCTAGCCACCTTATGCAACTAGTGCATGTCAGTCGGTGGAACCTGTCTCACGTAGGCGCACGTGTAAGGTCGGTCCGGGCCGCTTCATCCCACAATGCCGCCGAAACAAGATAAGACTAGTAGCGGCAAGAAGAATTGGCAAACTCAACGCCCACAACTGCTTTGTGTTCTACTCGTGCATAGTAACTACGCATAGGCCTGGCTCATGATGCCACTGTTGGGAATCGTAGCATAATTTTAAAATTTTCCTACGCTCACCAAGATGCATCTATGGAGTATACTAGCAACGAGGGGAAAGGAGTGCATCTACATACCCTTGTAGATCGCGAGCGGAAGCGTTCCAATGAACGTGGATGACGGAGTCGTACTCGCCGTGATCCAAATCACCGATGACCGAGTGCCGAACGGACGGCACCTCCGCGTTCAACACACGTACGGTGCAGCGACGTCTTCTCCTTCTTGATCCAGCAAGGGGGAAGGAGAGGTTGATGGAGATCCAGCAGCACGACGGCGTGGTGGTGGATGTAGCGGGATGCCGGCAGGGCTTCACCGAGCTTCTACGAGAGAGAGAGGTGTAGCAGGGGAGGAGGGAGGCGCCCAAGGCTGAGATGTTGCTGCCCTCCCTCCCCCCTTTATATAGGCCCCCTGGGAGGGGGGGGGCGCCGGCCAAACCCATCTAGGGTGGGGGGCGGCGGCCAAGGGGGTGCCTTGCCCCCCAAGGCAAGTGGGAAGCCCCCCCACCCTAGGGTTTCCAACCCTAGGCGCATGGGGGGAGGCCCATGGGGGGCGCCCAGCCCACTAGGGAATGGTTCCCTTGCCTCTTCAGCCCACGGGGCCCTCCGGGATAGGTGGCCCCACCCGGTGGACCCCCGGGACCCTTCCGGTGGTCCCGGTACAATACCGGTAACCCCCGAAACTTTCCCGGTGGCCGAAACTTGACTTCCTATATATAATTCTTCACCTCCGGACCATTCCGGAACTCCTCGTGACGTCCGGGATCTCATCCGGGACTCCGAACAACTTTCGGGTTTCCGCATACACATATCTCTACAACCCTAGCGTCACCGAACCTTAAGTGTGTAGACCCTACGGGTTCGGGAGACATGCAGACATGACCGAGACGCCTCTCCGGTCAATAACCAACAGCGGGATCTGGATACCCATGTTGGCTCCCACATGTTCCACGATGATCTCATCGGATGAACCACGATGTCGAGGATTCAATCAATCCCGTATACAATTCCCTTTGTTAATCGGTATGTTACTTGCCCGAGATTCGATCGTCGGTATCCCAATACCTTGTTCAATCTCGTTACCGGCAAGTCTCTTTACTCGTACCGCAATGCATGATCCCGTGACTAACGCCTTAGTCACATTGAGCTCATTATGATGATGCATTACCGAGTGGGCCCAGAGATACCTCTCCGTCACACGGAGTGACAAATCCCAGTCTCGATCCGTGCCAACCCAACAGACACTTTCGGAGATACCCGTAGTGCACCTTTATAGTCACCCAGTTACGTTGTGACGTTTGGCACACCCAAAGCACTCCTACGGTATCCGGGAGTTGCACGATCTCATGGTCTAAGGAAAAGATACTTGACATTGGAAAAGCTCTAGCAAACGAAACTACACGATCTTTTATGCTATGCTTAGGATTGGGTCCTGTCCATCACATCATTCTCCTAATGATGTGATCCCGTTATCAATGACATCCAATGTCCATAGTCAGGAAACCATGACTATCTGTTGATCAACGGGCTAGTCAACTAGAGGCTTACTAGGGACACGTTGTGGTCTATGTATTCACACATGTATTACAATTTCCGGACAATACAATTATAGCATGAACAATAGACAATTACCATGAACAAAGAAATATAATAATAACCATTTATTATTGCCTCTAGGGCATATTTCCAACAGCAGCCCCCTTTTGAGTTATATTATGAGTTTATATGTTTTGATGTACCGAAGGTTGTTCGGAGTCCCGGATGTGATCACGGACATGACGAGGAGTCTCGAAATGGTCGAGACATAAAGATTGATATATTGGACGACTATATTCGGACACCGGAAGTGTTCCGGAGAAGTTTCGGATTTAACCGGAGTGCCGGAGGGTTACCGGAACCCCCCGGGGAAGTATTGGGCCTTAGTGGGCCTAGAGGGGAGAGAGAGGGCAGCAGCCAGGAGGTGGCGCGCCCCCTCCCAGGAGGAATCCTAGTTGGACTAGGAGAGGGGGGCGCAGCCCCCTTTCCCTCTCCCTCTCCCTCTCTTTCCTTCCCCCCTCTTTTCCTAGTTGGACTAGGAAAGGGGAGTCCTACTCCTACTAGGAGGAGGACTCCCCCCTCAGCTTGGCGCGCCTAGGGCAGCCGGCCTCCCCCTTGCTCCTTTATATACGGGGGCAGGGGGGCACCTCTATACACACTTGATATATGATATTTTAGCCATGTGCGGTGCCCCCCTCCACCATATTACACCTCGATAATACCGTTGCGGAGCTTAGGCGAAGCCCTGCATCGGTGGAACATCAACATTGTCACCACGCCGTCGTGCGGACGAAACTCTCCCTCAACACTCGGCTGGATCGGAGTTCGAGGGACGTCATCGAGCTGAACGTGTGCAGAACTCGGATGTGCCGTGCGTTCGGTACTTGATCGGCCGGATCGTGAAGACGTACGACTACATCAACCGCGTTGTGATAACGCTTCCGCTGTCAGTCTACGAGGGTACGTGGACAACACTCTCCCCTCCCGTTGCTATGCATCACCATGATCTTGGGTGTGCGTAGGAATTTTTTTGAAATTACTACGTTCCCCAACAGTGGTATCAGAGCCTGGTTTTATGAGTTGATGCTATGCACGAGTAGACCACAAGTGAGTTGTGGGCGATATAAGTCATACTGCTTACCAGCATGTCATACTTTGGTTCAGCGGTATTGTGAGATGAAGCGGCCCGGACCGACATTACGCGTACGCTTACGCGAGACTGGTTTCACCGTTGCGAGCACTCGTTGCTTAAAGGTGACCGGCGGGTGTCTGTCTCTCCCACTTTAGTTGAACCGAGTGTGGCTACGCCCGGTCCTTGCAAAGGTTAAAACAACACCAACTTGACAAACTATCGTTGTGGTTTTGATGCGTAGGTAAGAACGGTTCTTGCTAAGCCCGTAGCAGCCACGTAAAACTTGCAACAACAAAGTAGAGGACGTCTAACTTGTTTTTGCAGGGCATGTTGTGATGTGATATGGTCAAGACATGATGTGATATAATTTGTTGTATGAGATGATCATGTTTTGTAACCGAGTTATCGGCTACTAGCAGGAGCCATATGGTTGTCGCTTTATTGTATGAAATGCAATCGCCATGTAATAGTTTTACTTTATCACTAAGCGGTAGCGATAGTAGTAAAAGAAAAAAGTTGGCGAGACGACAACGATACTACGATGGAGATCAAGGTGTCACGCCGGTGACGATGGTGATCATGACGGTGCTTCGGAGATGGAGATCACAAGCACAAGATGATGATGGCCATATCATATCACTTATATTGATTGCATGTGATGTTAATCCTTTATGCATCTTATCTTGCCTTGATTGACGGTAGCATTATAAGATGATCTCTCACTAAAATTTCAAGATAAAGTGTTCTCCCTGAGTATGCACCGTTGCGAAAGTTCTTCATGCTGAGACACCACGTGTTAATCGGGTGTGATAGGCTCTACGTTCAAATACAACGGGTGCAAAACAGTTGCACACGCGGAATACTCAGGTTAAACTTGACGAGCCTAGCATATACAGATATGGCCTCGGAACACAGAGACCGAAAGGTCGAGCGTGAAACATATAGTAGATATGATCAACATAGTGATGTTCACCATTGAAACTACTCCATCTCACGTGTTAATCGGACATGGTTTAGTTGATTTGGATCACGTAATCACTTAGATGATTAGAGGGATGTCTATCTAAGTGGGAGTTCTTAAGTAATATGATTAATTGAACTTTAATTTATCATGAACTTAGTACCTGATAGTATCTTGCCTGTCTATGTTAATTGTAGATAAATGGCCCGTGCTGTTGTTCCGTTGAATTTTAATGCGTTCCTTGAGAAAGCTAAGTTGAAAGATGATGGTAGCAATTACACAGACTGGGTCGGTAACTTGAGGATTATCCTCATTGCTGCACAGAAGAATTACGTCCTAGAAGCACCGCTAGGTGCCAGGCCTCCTGCAAGAGCGACGCCAGAAGTTATGAACGTCTGGCAGATCAAAGCTGATGACTACTCAATAGTTCAGTGTGCCATGCTTTACGGCTTAGAACTGGGTCTTCAACGACGTTTTGAACGTCATGGAGCATATGAGATGTTCCAGGAGTTGAAGTTAATATTTCAAGCAAATGCCCGGATTGAGAGATATGAAGTCTCCAATAAGTTCTATAGCTGTAAGATGGAAGAGAATAGTTCTGTCAGTGAGCATATACTCAGAATGTCTGGGTATAATAATCACTTGATTCAACTGGGAGTTCAACTTCCGGATGATTGCGTCATTGACAGAATTCTTCAATCACTGCCACCAAGCTACAAGAGCTTCGTGATGAACTATAACATGCAAGGGATGGATAAGACAATTCCCGAGCTCTTCGCAATGCTAAAGGCAGCGGAGGTAGAAATCAAAAAGGAGCATCAAGTGTTGATGGTCAGCAAAACCACTAGTTTCAAGAAAAAGGGCAAAGGGAAGAAGAAAGGGAACTTCAAGAAGAACAGCAAGCAAGTTGCTGTTCAGGAGAAGAAATCCAAGTCTGGACCTAAGCCTGAAACTGAGTGCTTCTACTGTAAGCAGACTGGTCACTGGAAGCGGAACTGCCCCAAGTATTTGGCGGATAAGAAGGATGGCAAGGCTAACAAAGGTATATGTGATATACATGTTATTTATGTGTACCTTACTAATACTCGCAGTAGCACCTGGGTATTTGATACTGGTTCTGTTGCTAATATTTGCAACTCGAAACAGGGGCTACAGATTAAGCGAAGATTGGCTAAGGACGAGGTGACGATGCGCGTGGGAAATGGTTCCAAAGTCGATGTGATCGCCGTCGGCACGCTACCTCTACATCTACCTTCGGGATTAGTTTTAGACCTAAATAATTGTTATTTGGTGCCAGCGTTGAGCATGAACATTATATCTGGATCTTGTTTAATGCGAGACGGTTATTCATTTAAATCAGAGAATAATGGTTGTTCTATTTATATGAATAATATCTTTTATGGTCATGCACCCTTGAAGAGTGGTCTATTTTTAATGAATCTCGATAGTAGTGATACACATATTCATAATGTCGAAGCCAAAAGATGCAGAGTTGATAATGACAGTGCAACTTATTTGTGGCATTGCCGTTTGGGTGATATCGGTGTAAAGCGCATGAAGAAACTCCATACTGATGGAATTTTGAAATCACTTGATTTTGAATCACTTGGTACTTGCGAACCGTGCCTCATGGGCAAGATGACCAAAACACCATTCTCCGGAACTATGGAGAGAGCAACAGATTTGTTGGAAATCATACATATAGATGTATGTGGTCCGATGAATATTGAGGCTCGTGGCGGATATCGTTATTTTCTCACCTTCACAGATGATTTGAGCAGATATGGGTATATCTACTTAATGAAACATAAGTCTGAAACATTTGAAAAGTTCAAAGAATTTCAGAGTGAAGTTGAAAATCATCGTAACAAGAAAATAAAATTCCTACGATCTGATCGTGGAGGAGAATATTTGAGTTACGAGTTTGGCCTACATTTGAAACAATGCAGAATAGTTTCGCAACTCACGCCACCCGGAACACCACAGCGTAATGGTGTGTCTGAATGTCGTAATCGTACTTTATTAGATATGGTACAATCTATGATGTCTCTTACTGATTTACCGCTATCATTTTGGGGTTATGCTTTAGAGACGGCTGCATTCACTCTAAATAGGACACCATCAAAATCCGTTGAGACGACGCCTTATGAACTATGGTTTGGCAAGAAACCAAAGTTGTCGTATCTTAAAATTTGGGGTTGCGATGCTTATGTGAAGAAACTTCAACCTGATAAGCTCGAACCTAAATCGGAGAAATGTGTCTTCATAGGATACCCAAAAGAGACTGCTGGGTACACTTTCTATCACAGATCCGAAGGCAAGATATTCGTTGCTAGGAATGGATCTTTTCTAGAGAAGGAGTTTCTCTTGAAAGATGTGAGTGGGAGGAAAGTAGAACTTGATGAGGTAACTGTACCTGCTCCCTTATTGGAAAGTAGATCATCGCAGAAATCAGTTTCTGCGACAACTACACCAATTAGTGAGGAAGTTAATGATAATGATCATGAAACTTCAGATCAAGTTATTACTGAACCTCGTAGGTCAACTAGATCAAGGTCCGCACCAGAGTGGTACGGTAATCCTGTTCTGGAGGTCATGTTGCTAGACCATGATGAACCTACGAACTATGAAGAAGCGATGGTGAGCCCAGATTCCGCAAAATGGCTTGAAGCCATGAAATCCGAGATGGGATCCATGTATGAGAACAAAGTATGGACTTTGGTTGACTTGCCTGATGGTCGGCAAGCCATTGAAAATAAATGGATCTTCAAGAAGAAGACTGACGCTGATGGTAATGTTACTGTCTATAAAGCTCGACTTGTTGCGAAAGGTTTTCGACAAGTTCAAGGGATTGACTATGATGAGACCTTCTCACCCGTAGCGATGCTTAAGTCTGTCCGAATCATGTTAGCTATTGCTGCATTTTATTTGGCAAATGGATGTCAAAACTGCATTCCTGAATGGATTTCTGGAAGAAGAGTTGTATATGATGCAATCGGAAGGTTTTGTCGATCCAAAGGGAGCTAACAAAGTGTGCAAGCTCCAGCGATCCATTTATGGACTGGTGCAAGCCTCTCGGAGTTGGAATAAACGCTTTGATAGTGTGATCAAAGCATTTGGTTTTATACAGACTTTTGGAGAAGCCTGTATTTACAAGAAAGTGAGTGGGAGCTCGATAGCATTTCTGATATTATATGTGGATGACATATTGCTGATTGGAAATGATATAGAATTTCTGGATAGCATAAAGGGATACTTGAATAAGAGTTTTTCAATGAAAGACCTCGGTGAAGCTGCATATATATTAGGCATTAAGATCTATAGAGATAGATCAAGACGCTTAATTGGACTTTCACAAAGCACATACCTTGACAAAGTTTTGAAGAAGTTCAAAATGGATCAAGCAAAGAAAGGGTTCTTGCCTGTACTACAAGGTGTGAGATTGAGTAAGACTCAATGCCCGACCATTGCAGAAGATAGAGAGAAGATGAAAGATGTCCCCTATGCTTCAGCCATAGGCTCTATCATGTATGCAATGCTGTGTACCAGACCTGATGTGTGCCTTGCTATAAGTTTAGCAGGGAGGTACCAAAGTAATCCAGGAGTGGATCACTGGACAGCGGTCAAGAACATCCTGAAATACCTGAAAAGGACTAAGGATATGTTTCTCATTTATGGAGGTGACAAAGAGCTCATCATAAATGGTTACGTTGATGCAAGCTTTGACACTGATCCGGACGATTCTAAATCGCAAACCGGATACGTATTTACATTGAACGGTGGAGCTGTCAGTTGGTGCAGTTCTAAGCAAAGTGTCGTGGCGGGATCTACGTGTGAAGCAGAGTACATAGCTGCTTCGGAAGCAGCAAATGAAGGAGTCTGGATGAAGGAGTTCATATCCGATCTAGGTGTCATACCTAGTGCATCGGGACCAATGAAAATCTTTTGTGACAATACTGGTGCAATTGCCTTAGCAAAGTAATCCAGATTTCACAAGAGAACCAAGCACATCAAAAGACGCTTCAATTCCATCCGGGATTTAGTCCAGGTGGGAGACATAGAAATTTGCAAGATACATACGGATCTGAATGTTGCAGACCCGTTGACTAAGCCTCTTCCACGAGCAAAACATGATCAGCACCAAGACTCCATGGGTGTGAGAATCATTACTGTGTAATCTAGATTATTGACTCTAGTGCAAGTGGGAGACTGAAGGAAATATGCCCTAGAGGCAATAATAAAGTATTATTTATTTCCTTGTATCATGATAAATGTTTATTATTCATGCTAGAATTGTATTAACCGGAAACATAATACATGTGTGAATACATAGACAAACAGAGTGTCACTAGTATGCCTCTACTTGACTAGCTCGTTAATCAAAGATGGTTATGTTTCCTAGCCATAGACATGAGTTGTCATTTGATTAACGGGATCACCTCATTAGGAGAATGACGTGATTGACTTGACCCATTCCGTTAGCTTAGCACCCGATCGTTTAGTATGTTGCTATTGCTTTCTTCATGACTTATACATGTTCCTATGACTATGAGATTATGCAACTCCCGTTTACCGGAGGAACAGTTTGTGTGCTACCAAATGTCACAACGTAAAAGGGTGATTATAAAGGTGCTCTACAGGTGTCTCCAAAGGTACTTGTTGGGTTGGCGTATTTCGAGATTAGGATTTGTCACTCCGATTGTCGGAGAGGTATCTCTGGGCCCACTCAGTAATGCACATCACTATAAGCCTTGCAAGCATTGTGACTAATGAGTTAGTCGTGGGATGATGTATTACGGAACGAGTAAAGAGACTTGCCGGTAACGAGATTGAACTAGGTACCGAGATACCGACGATCGAATCTCGGGCAAGTAACATACCGACGACAAAGGGAACAACGTATGTTGTTATGCGGTCTGACCGATAAAGATCTTCGTAGATTATGTAGGAACCAATATGAGCATCCAGGTTCCGCTATTGGTTATTGACCGGAGAGGTGTCTCGGTCATGTCTACATAGTTCTCGAACCCGTAGGGTCCGCACGCTTAAAGTTACGATGACAGTTATATTATGAGTTTATATGTTTTGATGTACCGAAGGTTGTTCGGAGTTCCGGATGTGATCACGGACGTGACGAGGAGTCTCGAAATGGTCGAGACGTAAAGATTGATATATTGGACGACTATATTCGGACACCGGAAGTGTTCCGGAGAAGTTTCGGATTTAACCGGAGTGCCGGAGGGTTACCGGAACCCCCCGGGGAAGTATTGGGCCTTAGTGGGCCTAGAGGGGAGAGAGAGGGCAGCAGCCAGGAGGTGGCGCGCCCCCTCCCAGGAGGAATCCTAGTTGGACTAGGAGAGGGGGGCGCAGCCCCCTTTCCCTCTCCCTCTCCCTCTCTTTCCTCCCCCTCTTTTCCTAGTTGGACTAGGAAAGGGGAGTCCTACTCCTACTAGGAGGAGGACTCCCCCTCTCCTTGGCGCGCCTAGGGCAGCCGGCCTCCCCCTTGCTCCTTTATATACGGGGGCAGGCGGCACCTCTATACACACTTGATATACGATATTTTAGCCGTGTGCGGTGCCCCCCTCCACCATATTACACCTCGATAATACCGTTGCGGAGCTTAGGCGAAGCCCTGCATCGGTGGAACATCAACATCGTCACCACGCCGTCGTGCTGACGAAACTCTCCCTCAACACTCGGCTGGATCGGAGTTCGAGGGACGTCATCGAGCTGAACGTGTGCAGAACTCGGAGGTGCCGTGCGTTCGGTACTTGATCGGTCGGATCGTGAAGACGTACGACTACATCAACCGCGTTGTGATAACGCTTCCGCTGTCGGTCTACGAGGGTACGTGGACAACACTCTCCCCTCCCGTTGCTATGCACCACCATGATCTTGCGTGTGCGTAGGAATTTTTTTGAAATTACTACGTTCCCCAACAGGAAAGGGGGGGGGGAGAATCCTACTTGGACCGGGAGTCCAAGTAGGACTCCCCCCTTGGCGCGCCCCCCTTGGGCCGGCCTCCTCTTTCCCCCTCCTTTATATACGTGGGAGGGGGGCACCCCAAAGGACAACAAGTCTTCTCTTAGCCGTGTGCGGTGCCCCCCTCCACAGTTACACACCTCGGTCATATCGTCATAGTGCTTAGGCGAAGCCCTACGCCGGTAACATCGTCATCACCGTCGCCACGCCGTCATGCTGACGAAACTCTCCCTCGTCCCCAACTAGATCAAGAGCTCAAGGGACGTCATCGTGCTGAACGTGTGCAAAACTCGGCGGTGCCGTACGTTCGGTACTTGGAGCGGTTGGATCATGATGACGTTCGACTACATCAACCGCATTACTAAACGCTTCCGCTTTTGGTCTACGAGGGTACGTGGACACACTCTCCCCGCTCGTTGCTATGCTTCTCCTAGATAGATCTTACGATCACGATGAACAAGATGCATAGGATAAAACTTCTGATGAAATTCCAATTTCAATCGTTTATAGTTCCATGATCCCATATCATCACATAGCCTATACCATGTCAATGCCTCTCCCTTCAAAAATAAAGGGAAGACCTTCTTCTTGATAACATCATCGGGCATACCTGCAAGATTAAATAATCCACAAACTTCATCCACATATATTAAGTGTAAATCGGAATGCAATGTTCCATCTCCTGCAAAAGGATTAGCTAGCAGTTTCTCTATCATACCCGAAGGAATTTCAAAGTAAACATTTTCAGTAGGTTCAGTAGGTTGAGGAGAAACTCTTTGCTCTACTGGTCGGGGTGAAGATACCCCGAACAAGCCCCTCAAAGGATTATGTTCCATAGTAACAAGTGACAGTAAATTTCAGCACACTATATAGATTTTTCCTTACCAAATTCCACCAACCAAAGGCGCTTCACTCCCCGGCAACGGTGCCAGAAAAGAGTCTTGATGACCCACAAGTATAGGGGATCTATCGTAGTCCTTTCGATAAGTAAGAGTGTCGAACCCAATGAGGAGCAGGAGGAAATGATAAGCGGTTTTCAGCAAGGTATTCTCTGCAAGCACTGAAATTATCGGTAACATATAGTTTTGTGATATGGTAATTTGTAACGGGTAACAAGTAACGAGTGTAAAAAAAGTGCTGTTGGGGAACGTAGTAATTTCAAAAAATTTCCTGTGCACAGGCAGGATCATGGTGATGCATAGCAACGAGAGGGGAGAGTGTGTCCACGTACCCTCGTAGACCGAAAGCGGAAGCATTAACACAATGCGGTTGATGTAGTCGTACGTCTTCACGATCCGACCGATCCAAGTACCAAACGCACAACACCTCCGAGTTCAGCACACGTTTAACTCGATGACGTCCCGCGAGCTCCGATCCAGCAAAGCTTCACAGGAGAGTTTCGTCAGCACGACGGCGTGATGATGATGGTACCGACGCAGGGCTTCGCCTAAGTACCGCTACGCTATGATCGAGGTGGATTATGGTGGAGGGGGGCACAGCACACGGTTGGGAGAGATCAACAGATCAACTTGTGTGTCTATGGGGTACCCCCTGCCCCCGTATATAAAGGAGCTAGGGGGAGGCGGCCGACCAGGAGGAGGGCGCGCCAAGGGGGGAGTCCTACTCCCACCGGGAGTAGGACTCCCTCTTTTCCTAGTTGGAGTAGGAGGGGAGAAGGAAGGGAGAGAGGAAGAGAAGGAAAGGGGGGCGCTGCCCCCCTCCTTGTCCAATTCGGACTAGAGGGGTAGTGGGCGCGCGGCTGCCCTTGGCCGCCCCTCCTCTTCTCCCACTAAGGCCCGTGAGGCCCAATTAACTCGCCAAGAATCGTCTTATCCATCCCTTGCATGTTATAGTTCATCACTAAGCTCTTGTAGCTTGGTGGCAGTGATTGAAGAATTCTGTCAATAACACTATCATCCGGAAGATTAACTCCCAGCTGAATTAAGTGATTGTTATACCCAGACATTCTGAGTATATGCTCACTGACAGAACTATTCTCCTCCATCTTGCAGCTGTAGAACTTATTGGAGACTTCATATCTCTCAATCCGGGCATTTGGTTGAAATATTAACTTCAACTCCTGGAACATCTCATATGCTGCATGACATTCAAAACGTCGTTGAAGTCCCGGCTCTAAGCTGTAAAGCATGGCACACTGAACTATCGAGTAGTCATCAGCTTTGCTCTGCCAGACGTTCATAACATCTGGTGTTGCTCCTGCAGCAGGTTTGGCACCTAGCGGTGCTTTCAGGACGTAATTCTTCTGTGCAGCAATGAGGATAATCCTCAAGTTATGGACCCAGTCCGTGTAATTGCTACCATCATCTTTAAAATTTTCTATCTCAAGGAACGCATTAAAATTCAACGGAACAACAGCACGGGCCATCTATCTACAACAACATAGACAAGCAAAATACTATCAGGTACTAAGTTCATGATAAATTTAAGTTCAATTAATCAGATTACTTAAGAACTCCCACTTAGATAGACATCCCTCTAATCATCTAAGTGATCATGTGATCCAAATCAACTAAACCATAACCGATCATCGCGTGAAATGGAGTAGTTTTCAATGGTGAACATCACTATGTTGATCATATCTACTATATGATTCACGCTCGACCTTTCGGTCTCAGTGTTCCGAGGTCATATCTGCATACACTACTGGAATCAGCTAATTTGCCATCTGCCAGCTCTTTGCCATCTGCTAGCTGACGACAAAGAAGCTCTTTGCCATCAGCTACCCAAAAGCAGATGGCAAAGAAATGGCAGACGGCAAAGAAGCTCTTTGCCATCTGCGAGCTCTTTGCCGTCTGCCAGCAGACGGCAAAGAATCTTTGCCGTCCGTTGGCAGACGGCAAAGAATCTTTGCCGTCCGTTGGCAGACGGCAAAGAGAGAGGTGGCCCCACCCCCCGCCCGTTTGGAAAAAACTTAACGCCCCACCTCTTTTCCGTCTGCCAGCAGACGGCAAAGAGGCAAAAGGGCGGACGACAAAGAGTGGCGGACGGCAAAGAGGAGACTACCTAACGGCCCGTACCCCCCCGCCCGTTACTCACTGTTCTCTCCCTCTCTCTCCTCGCCGACGCTCCCCACCCCACC